>NW_021633084.1:0-122122 GCF_004799145.2 Neltuma alba | reverse complement strand
CTTATACATACACACGCGCGCGCACCACACTTAATTTCAGAACCAGATCACACATCTCATCACAATGAAAACAAGCTAATAAAATATAACAGCAAATCAAACAGAGACTTAAAATTCCGTAGTCACAAATTACTGCAGCATTACAGGTTTTGAGTGAAATATATATATTTGAGAGAGCAATTCTAAGTATTTTTGATTAGATTCCAACAATACACAAGATGTTAACATCAGTGACATTTTTTTCCTCTATCATATAGTGGCCAATGGAATAGATTATTAAGAGCAAAGCACCAAATGTAGGGGAGAAATATAAGAGTATCTGTAATTTTATTTGGCAACCACAGGGCAATGGTCATGGGAATAGGTGAGGCATCCAGAGAAAAGAAAAGAATGGTCTTTGCATAATAAAAAACCATATCCCCCTCCAAAAAAAAACCAGGAATAAATACGCCAAAAGGAAAAAAAATATTTAAATAGGGATGTATTAAGACCATCTGTTTTGGTCCCTTTCAGCTCCAACACTGAATCAGTTTGCGTTACCATTTCAACTAGTTCCACATAATCTATAAAGTAATTCAACATCAGAATAATTTTAATTATAAGCCTGGGCGTGCCACTTCTCTCTTTCCAAGATTTATTTTATTTCAGTGTGGTGAAGCTGCACGTTCATTATATACAAAAACAAATCTAGCAAGTATGTTGACAGTTAAAGAAAAAAGGATAAATGGGAACAAGAAGATCAGAATAAGATGGAAAAGATACCTGATATAGCAGGGGTAAGTATACCATCTCCAATCACCATGCAGGTGCCAACAAGGACAAGAACAAGAATGACATTCTTCTTAAATGCATTTCCTCTAACCATCTTTTAGTTTTTGCAGCAAATGACCTTTCATGGAAGGTAGAATGACTATATGTTGTTAGCTCCTCATCAGTACGATGTGATTAGGAATTGTTTTTATTTTAGCATGCCGACAAAGCAAGGAATAAAGTGCAAAAGTACCACCTGCACCACAAGTGTATCAGTTTGAAAAACTCAATTGCAGCACAGCAGCGCTGAACAGATAAATAAATCTAAAACACAATCACCTCAAGGTACTAGAGAGGGTTTAGAAACAATAATTGCTGGGATCTAGACTGGTCCTTTTGACAGAAGTAACTTTAAAGATCCTTAGGTATCCTTCCTTACTAAACTAAGCAAGAAGTACAAGTTTTAAAATTAAGATATCTATATATTTTAATAATTAAATCAGTCAAACATTATTATGAAAGATGAGATAGTTTACTTCTGCAGAACCTGGGCTGCAGAAGTCCTGATGGCATTGACTATGATTTGAACTAGACCTTATTGTTGCAGCAACTCTAAATGCAATGCTAAACACGTCCTAATCCAGCTTAAATACCTTAAGACCAAATCAATAAAACTGTCCATATTTTCGCTACCATCATTTTGCTCTTAATCAATGAAAGATTATGTTCCAGAGTGAGAGAACATACAATCAATAAAAGAGCTTCAAAATTAAAAAAACACTATACCTTGGCCATTGTCATTTGCTCTCAATACAACAAAAACATATTTGAGGAGTGGCACCAGAGTGAGAGAGTATATAATCAAAGAAAGAGCCCCAATAATGTCCTCTTGATCGTCAATTCCTTGAGGGAACGTATTGTAGAAAACATACAGAGGGGAAGTACCCAAATCTCCATAAACCACACCAAGACTCTGATACGCAAGCCGCAGAAGTAATAGTGCAGAAAATTTCTGAACAAATCAAAACATCAGCAAGGAATTATAACTCGTATACCTGTAAATGACCAAATATTTTTCTTTTGGATCACTACAATTTAATTAGAAGATCTAAAATAAAATTTACTTTTCAATCACTCACTTGACTGCTCATGTAGCGTCCAAATTCACATCCATAAATCATATTTAACTTTGAAATTATTGACCACAGAACATATATATTGCTGCAGTGTATCTCTTGTAATAAACCTAGTTAATTTGAATAGCATACCAATGAATAACTAGGAGTTCAAGCCAAAATCCAACATCTAATTGAAGGAGAATTGATAACCAACCCGGAAAAAGATAGTAGGGAGAGCTACATTGATTACACTTGTATACATGCTACATTCCTTAAATATATTGTACTATTAATAAACGATTATTACCAGTTTACCACCATTTACTTGTGTGTTCTAGTAAGCAGCCCATTATTGAGTAACATTTGGCGGTTCCCTCCATTGGATATTTGAATTTTGTGCAAGTGGACGAGAGAAAGGGGGGGGGGAATAGTTAAAGCGAGTTGCAACATACTTTTTCCCTGTACATATTTCTGAGCCTTCCTGCCTCTTCATCCATAGGCTGGTCAATCTTCTGATCCAAAACCCACATGCTACCTTTGTTATCACTGTCCCCATCGCTCTCTATGGAAGCCATTTAGATATTTCTTCGATTAGTTCAAAGTTCTAATCAGTAGAAGTTCCCCTGCCTCTTATCCCCTTTCCTCAGCTCGAGTATTAGCACGATAGTCTCATACTCTAGCCTCTCTTGGAAGACACAAGCTACTCGAACTACAGATCCAAACTCAGAATCTGGAAAGGTAGCCAAAACCGAATATCATCAAACTGAGTCATTCTATTTACAAAATTGTAACCATGCCATCTCTGAAATAAGCTTGAAGCTCTATTAAGCAAAGCAAGATAGGCAGAAGAGAACCTAATTCGAGCTGAAAAGGTTCAAACGTAAGAAAATTCAAATTTTGAAGAGAGAAATGCAATCGAAGCAGGAGAAGTCGATTTTGTACAAGGCTTCGCATGCCACACAACAGGAAACGACAAAGCATTCATCGTCTATAATACCTCTCAAAGAGAGAATACCAAAGTGGGGTCACTGAAGAAACGGTCCAGTCTGAGCCACAGGATCACGAAACCCAACTGAGTCTCACATCTCCAGGCACCAGCACTTTCGAGAGGAACACAAATTCAAGTCGGTTCTCGAGAAGGCGAAGACTGTAAAACACAATAGAGGTATTCGTACTCAGATTGTCAGCCAATTTTGGCTCTTGCTGTAATCCCTGCTTAACTTGAACACACAGCTCTCTCCTGTAAGCTAACGGACAAAGTAGCTACTGCACCGCGAGGAAGAAAGAGAGGGACGAAACGGAAGGCCTCTCCGATACAGGGAGGGAATATAGGGTGGGAGCAGGGAGCGAAAAACGTGAATGGGGCCCACGTACTGTTCTTTGGTAATAAAATTTTTGTGTAGATTGCTTTTGGGATTATAAAAATGAGTTTATATTATAGCATTTGTTTACTACACACAGATACATATATACATATATACACACATATATACACATATATATAATATATGGAGGTCACGGTCTTAAACACATTGTGGATGGATTATTTTATTCCAAGAATTTTGTGCAGTAACTTTTATTATTTTCAAAAAGAAAATTTTTAATGATGATTTTTTTATTTGCCATCAATTTTTAGTGATGATTGTACAAGTTTAAAATGTCACTATTACATCAATATTTTCAGAAAATACTGCTTCCGATTCTTAATATAAGACCTTATTTAACTTTTATTTTGATCCTAAATATAAGATCTCAATCCATTTTGTCTTTCATATTTATACTTTTTTTCTAAAGTAATTTTTCTAACAATGGTAGTTTTAACCAATACACTTGATTAGTAAGGATATTTTAAAAAAGACAACACCTATTTATGACAAATAACTAATTCAACTTACTTTCTTAATCTTCTCAAATTAGTTAACTAACTCTTATAATTAGGACTGGAGGTAGTAATATATTAACGTCAATTAGCTGTATTCATAAAAGATTAATTTTTTTGGTTGGAAAAAAAGAGTAATTTTTTGACAAAATGCAATCATTGTTATCGACAATGCCTTTTTTGCCAATTTATTACTATTACTATTACTACTAAATCCAAACATAGTGATTAACAAATTGAGCAATTATATGTAATTATTACCGTCAGGTACTTGCATATGGTGTCTTTAACTTTACATTGTTCCCTGAGGCCCTTTTCACGCCCTTTCATATGAGAATAAGTAATTAATTGTTAAGGATTAAAAAATATAGCTTTGAATTAAGAAATATGTTAAAAATACATTACTTTTCGGAAAATCCTTTTCTAGTATGATTGGTTGGTGACTTTTGATAAGTGACCCCATTAATAAATACTCCTTTTCAACCCAGAGTAGTATAAAAAGAAAAATTTAATAACTTGTATCGTATGACAAAGTTTTTATTGATTACGTGCATAATAAAAAATTTGCATAAAAAATTATTTTTATTTTTAAATAGTTGAAGGTAAAAACGACGTGGCTTAATAGGAAATGTGAATCACAAGTATTCATGTCATCGTCAAAGCATTTCAGAAGGCTTCTTTATAATGCATTCTTAAAGTGGCTTAGCATTTTTTAATGAATTAACCATTATAGTGCACGTTTTCGCAGGCTATACGATGTCTTCATTGATTTATGGGAAAACCATATCATAGGTACCTCAACTTTCTCTCAATTTTTAATTTGGTACCTATGTGTTTTTTCTCTTGATTAAACATTTAATTTTATTTTTTTTAACAACATTAACTCTTATAACTTTGTTCTATTGGTATTTTTAGTCTCTATATAAGGATTAATGATATTAATTGAGCAAAATTAAAGATTTAGTTAAGAACAAAAAACACATAGGTACCAAATTGAAAATTTACAAAAAATACAAGTACCTCCAATATGGTTTTCCCTTGATTTATTGGAATGACTATTTTAAATTTTATTTAAAGTGTAAAAAAACAAAAAAACAATTGTAATATATCCAATTTTAGAGGTCAAGCAACCTGATTCACTTTTCCCAGAAAAAATTTATTTGATAAAATTAGTGATCGCTATTAAATAATCACTTTGCGAAACTCTTTTACCATATATTTGGTATTTTACTACAAGATCAATTAAGAGGGTGTTTGGTTTTTTAAAGAAGTATTTTTATGCAAATCGAGACAAAATTTTTCTTATATATTTATTTTGTATATTCAAAATCATGTATAAAACTGTGATTTGGTTTTCACTCAAACACTCATTTTCTATTCAGAATCTTGTATGAGTTAGAAATTTGACTCCCTCGTCAGAAAATTCTAACCTCCTGTGTGGAAGATCTTCATTTTGATAATAAATTATAGTTCTCCCATGAAGTTGTCAAGAGATATGGTAAAATTTATAGATTTGAAAAAATGTCCACATCACAGTCAAGTTGAAGTTTCACTCGTTCTAATTACCATTCCAGAAGATCTTGTGGCATTGAATCATTGATATTTGATCATTCTTTTTTATTTTTTTGTTTGTGTATTTTATATAATTTTTTTTTTTCAGATGCTTCTATTTTATGGAATGAGAGCTTATTGTGCTGCATTTTTTTAATTTGAAAAAAGCAATAAGAATTATGTTCGTTTTTCATTGTTGAAGAAACTAATGTTCAAGTCTTTTAAGTTTCTTGTCTGTCAATATTAAAAGTGACAGGTCAATCATCGTGATTTTTTTTTTGGGATTGGTGTAGGCCTCGTGGCCTGTGATTCTTATGATAGAATAAAAAAATAAACGCATTTTAAGAAAAATAAATAAATAATAAATAACTAGTGATTGTGAATTGTGATACTCTTTTTTTTTTTTTTTTTACCATGAGTGATTGTGATACTCAAAGCAACTGTTCAATGCAGCATCTCATCGCATTATGCGCTACATCAGCCACACCTTTTTTTTCCTCCTGTTAGCATACTTTTTTATTGGAGGCAAATGGACCATCGTATTTAAAATATTACCATAAATCCATGGATTTAAAATTTGATTTGTTACGTCATTAAATCTAACTATCATTAATTATATTGGCTATACTCTTTTTATGCTACTGGAGAAAGAAAATTTTAGTCCTATTTAGAGAACAGAAAAAGAAATTTTTTACATCAATATACAATTTTGCTATTTATTTATTATTGTGTTGATTTTGTTTTTATTAGAAGTAATATAAATTAAATAGAAATAAAATTAAAATCAGAATTAATAAAGTTTAAGATTTTTTTAAATTTGTATAAAATATATTAAAAATAACTTATAAATGTAATGAAAAGAGTATTTGAGAGTGGCGCCTAATGCATTGAATGCTTTTATTTTTCAATTAAAAAATTTAGACAGAAGGTGAGGAGTGACAGCAAGATTGCTGATTGCTGTCATGTAACCTAAATGTTATAGGTTATTTGTCTTTTATATATATATAAAAGTCACTCTTAACATGTTTTACGTAGATTAAAAAAAATTTTAAACTTTATTACTTTTCATTTAAAATTAAATAACTTTTTAATTTTATCCTTATTTAATATATATTATATTTTATATAAACAAAGTCAACACAGTAATTAAATGAAAGATAAAATTGTACATTCATACAAAAAAAATCTCTCAATATTTTATAAATAAGACCAAGAAAAGCCTTATCTCTCTGCTCTATAAATAGAATTAGAGGAGTATGAGTTTAACTCAAAGGATGAGGAGTAGTTTGAATTTATTTCAGATTTTAGGTATTTGTTTTTATGCCCGGAGACAATTGCTTGTATTAAAAATGGGATGATGAATAACAAAAATAACATTAGATCATGATGTTAAGAACAAGAATGATTAAAAAACGTTAAATGTGGAAGAACCGTCTTCATTTATTTATTTATTTATTTATTTTTTTCAGATTCGGAGATATGATATGATTTTTTTATTAATAAAATAAACATTGAAACAACATGAAATGCGAATCAAATCGATATAAAAAGGTTACGAAACAAAACAGCCATTTGATATTAAAAAATGGTTTAAAAAATAGAATATTTATGTTGTGGGACAGACTCGCAGACTTAGCAGTTGTAAGCTGTAATTATAGATTACAATATTTATATGGTACGACTTGGAAAAGTTGATTTTTATATTTTTGATCCCATATCTTAAAAATAAATGGAACACAGTTCAATAGATTATGTCACAGTGCATGAGGATGAAGGGAACCCACGAAGCATAAACTACTAAACTAATGAAACAGAAAGTCAAACGCCGTCAATCATTTTATTTTTCTTTATTAGGAGAAGTTCATTGAAAAAAACTTTAAGATAATCATTAAAAAATTCCATAATGAGCGAGCATCTTACACTAACAAATTTTAGAATAAGAAATGATAATAACATTTTTTTTATAATTACATTTTTTTCTTGAAATTTTATAACGATCTTTCCAAATTCCTAAGGCCGTTAAGTAAAGTTGTTTGATAACCAAAAAACAAATAAAGTTGTTTATTTTTTATAAGAAATTATATTTCGTAATCATTTTAAAGGGCGTAAATATCCAATACTTCACTTCAAGGGGCGAAATAAGTATAACTTTGACTTTGATAAGGCTACATTTGCAATATATTCGCAATATTCTTGATTCGGACTCTTGGGGAAAAAAGTTTGATGTCATGTTATTCTTGTTTAATTAATATAAGAAATATTCTATTCCGTTTTCTTCGATTTATAAAATCAATTATATTTGTATCATTTTTGTGTTCGGAAAAAAGTTAATTTTTTTAATCAATAACACAAAAAATATTGTGATGTACAGATGCATATATAAGAATGATTTTATCTTGTAAAATGCAAAAGTAATTTTTGAACGCGAAACCAAACCACCGCATTGAATAACATGCTGGGAGATTTCTTTTTTTAAAAAAAAAAATTAAGACTTTAGAAAATTAAAAAAAAAATCACTTTCGAGTCTTTAATGGCTCGTATGACTCATTTCTTTATTTAATTTCGCCATGCACATTAAAAAGTACTATAAAATCTTGTTTAACTTTTATTTTTGTCTTAAATATAATATCCCAATCTATTTTGTTCCTTATATTTATGTATTTTTTTCAATATAGTCCTTTTAATAATAGTAATTCTTGCTAATACACTTGATTAGTAAGGATATTTTAAGAAAGATAACACCTATTTATTACAAGTAACTAACTTAACTTCTTTCCTTAATCTCCTCAAATTAGTCAACTAACTCTTATAATTAGAACCAGAGGTAATAATAATAGTAACGATAAAAAAAACTATTCAGTAATTTTCTCATTCATATGCAAAATCTGTTCTCGATAAAGATGTTATTTCGGATAAGGTTCTTCAATTATTTTAAGAACATATTCTTCAATTTTATATTGAACACAACACATCATTGTATTCCATCATTCGAAATTACATCCTTATATGCACTCTCGTAGATAAGAATAAATGAAAGAAGACACATGTGAAAGTATTAAAAAATTATCAAATCTTTCGAAATGAAGAAAAGTTCAATGATTCTCAATTATTTACTTGTACTTGTGGCGTTGCCCCATATGTGATTACAATGTCTGGCTATCTTTTTTTTTTTGGTTATGTTTCTGGCACAAAAAAAAATTACTTCATGTAGAAAAAAAGAGATTTATATTTTTGTTTTTGTTCTTGTGTATATTTGGAAAGGCCATTATTGTTAGGCATTATGAACAAACACTGACATTATCTTCTATTGCTGGATTCAGGCTTGCTTCCTATTTGTTGCGAATGTGTAGGAACTAATTAAGACCACGAAAGTCACTTTTTCATATAAAAGTACTTCTAAATGAGTTGTGAGCATTATAAATTTAAATTACGAAACAATTTACATTGAAAAAAATTCCTTAAAAATTATTGTCCCATAGGCTAATACAGGTAGTTACGACAATGGTTTTTTGGCTGAAAGTCGTGGTTGAAAATATTTGTCTCGTGGTGATGATATATAATTTTTTTAAAAAAAATTGATGTCATGTTATTTTTTTAGGATAATCATTAATGCGGGCTGAGAATTGTTTTACCCAACTTTAACGGTAGATAAGGTGAAATTGAATGGATTTTAAAAGGAAAAATTGTAATAAAGTCCTGAAAAAAAACATAATTATTAAAAAAATCTTAATAATAATTAAGCAGTCTGACAAGTTCTAAAATAAGAAATGATAGCTTTTAACTTGTCATTGAGACTTTTTGATAATTATTTTTATTTCTTAAAACCTCATTTTAATTCCTCCATTTTAAAAAGGTTTGACACTACTCACAATTTTCTTTAGCCCGTCCCTGCTTTCTTCATAAATATTTTTAAGATAAACATGGTGTTAGCCTTTAAATAAATTAAGTTTTGCTCCGGATAAAAAAATATTCCCTCCGTCCTTTTTTATTAGCAACTTTAGGCTTCATCATGGAAATCAAAAAATTAGTTAAAATTGATTAAAAACAATAAATATGTAAAAATTGAAAGTTTTTTTTTCTAATATACCCTTATTCATGAAATAGAGAGGGTGTGAGAAAAAAAATAGCAAAATTATTACTACATTTGGTCCTAATTATAAGACATCGTTTGTAGTTTATAAATGAAGTCTTATAATTAGAACTAGAGGTATTATAATAAAGAGAGTTATGAAAGAGAGAGAATGTAATGAAGATAAATGATGGTTTGAAAATTGAGATAATAAATATATTGAGTATTAAAATAAGTAATAAATGTGAGCAAAATAGAACATTTGTTATAAAAATTTAAAACAATTTGTAAATATTACTTACTTCTCTGGTCCTAATTATAAGACCCAATTGACTTATTTGAGGAGATTAAGGAAATAAGTTAAGTTGATTATTTATAATAAATAAGTGTTGTCATTCCTAAAATATCCTTGCTAATTAAGTATATTGGCTAAAACTATCATTATTAGAAGGATTATCTTGGAAAAAATGCATAAATATAAGAGACAAAATGGATTGGGGTCTTATAATTAGGACCAAATAAAAAGTCAAATGGGATCTTATAATAAAGACCGGAGGAGTATATTAAAAAAAATAATAGTCATTACTTATAAAAAGAGATGGAATAAGTACAAAATGCCGCTTTGCCAACAAGCAGATGTGGCATGCATTTATCATAAAGTATCTTCTTAAGTCTGTGGGGAGTATTATTGATTCATTTAAGTGAACCCATAAAAAGTGAATAATTGATTAATATATTGGACTTGGATTTATTCAAACTACTTAAAAAATAAAAACTGATAAAAAGTGAGTAAAATTAATTAAAATTTATCTTCATAAGACACTTTCACATATGAAATCAACACTATATTAGCTAGTTATGATCATTTTAATAACCACTACAATCAAATCATTCGTGGAATCCATGAAATATAAACTAACATTTTTTTTTTGGATTGATCCCGTGACTATCTAATTTTTAAACATTTTTTATGGTGTACGTTTCTCTGATTATTTAAATATATAGGAAGATTTCAACTCCCACCCATCTTTCTCTGGCCAAATCGAATTTGAACTCTAATTAAAAAGTAAAATAATAATGACAGATTATTATTTAACAATATCAGACAAGGAATCAAGATGTGATTGAAAACACATAGGTGCGGGATCCGTTTTTTAGTTTAATCCCACAACGTGGGGTAGCATGTGAGAAAAGCCGCCAGAAATGGAATTCAGATACAAGCAATTTACATCATAACTCTACAATTTATGATTTAAATTATACTCTATATTCCCTCAAGTATTTATTGTAAAAACCTCCATTATGTTTCATAATGTAACATGCTTTATTTAAAATATTTAGTAATTTTTTTCACCTAGTTTCCCTAACCTATTTCCTAGCTAATTAGTCAAACACTTCTAGTTAGTGATTTTTAGAGAAAAATTTTAATTAATTTCATTAATTTGTATAAAATCCTTATCAAAAGCTCATACTACTTTCGATCTTTAATACTACCTCCGGTCCTAATTATAAGAGCCAGTTGACTAATTTGAGTAGATTAAGGAAGTAAGTTGAGTTAGTTATTTGTCCTAAATAGATGTTGTATTTCCTAAAATATCCTTGCTAATCAAGTGTATTAACTAGAACTATAATTATTAGAAGGACTATCTTGGAAAAAATTGAGTAAATATGAGAGACAAAGTGGATTGGGGTCTTATATTTAGGACCAAAATAAAAGTCAAACAGGATCTTATATTAAGGACCGGAGGTAGTATAATACTTCATTAATAACTTTGAGGAGAAAAAAATTAGTTAAATTAATTATTTATAAAAAAGATTACATTTATTAAAATATTTTTACTAATTATATGTATTAACTAAAACTACTATTTAATAGAATTTTTAACATATACAACCACTATAATAATTACTTTTGAAAAAAATAAATAAACATAAAAAACAAGATGAGCTGAAGTCTTATGTTTAGAATAAAATTAAAAATTAAATTAACTCTTATACTACCTCCGTTCCTAATTATAAGACCCAGTTGACTTATTTGAGGAGATTAAGGAAGTAAGTTAAGTTAGTTATTTGTAATAAATAAGTGTTGTCATTCCTAAAATATCTTTGCTAATTAAGTGTATTGGCTAAAACTATCATTATTAGAAGGACTATCTTAGAAAAAAATACATAAATATGAGAGAGAAAATGGATTGGGGTCTTATAATTAGGACTAAATAAAAAATCAAATAGAATCTTATATAAAGAACTGGAGGTAGTATTATATTAAGAACAGGAGGTGGTAATGACCATTGGAGGAAGCGAATATATAGTTTACTATGTCGAATTAAAGAATCAACATACCTAAATGGGTCCCACATATGATATCCATCATTTTTAGCGCACCAATGAAGTCTCCTTTGACCCCCAGGACGGACCAGAATCGAGAGCGGCCAGAATTTTCATAAGGGTTAAAACACTGTTTTATTTTCGGCCATAAAAAAATTATATGTTAGTGTCTCCACTCAATGAACTTGTGGGTAAATTATCACATGACAGACAAATTTGCCGATATCCGATATGTTCTAAACTTAATACTAAAATAAGACTGATTGTTTAAAACAAGACTGTTTACTTCCACCAATCAATTAATGCTACTACACACAAACATTGAAATTATAAAATCTAACTATATATAACGTGATTAAGTGTTTCCCAGATTGTAAGATTTTGGCTATATGAAATAACGAAGCTCGGACAACTCTGAGGTCATGAGGATTTTTACCACAATTTTCTCATAAGGTCGTAATTTAAGAAAACTGCCGTCAAGTGCTAATTGGAAATGGAGCTAAAATGCAAGCAATCAATTTTAGAAGAACGTGCTTGACATACATAGAGTCAGTAATTTAATACTCCGAAGAAAGGAGAATTGCTTAGCTACCATGAACTTGGGCGTTTAAGCTGGGGATTTGTTCACCAGACCATCACTCCCCTCTTTGACACCTTTTCGTTAGCATGTTTTGCAAACAAACACATTGCACATGGTGCAGCGAACACGAGAAAGATCATATTCAAGAAAATACAAGGAGGCTTCAGGGCCAAAAACAAAAGTTCAATTATGACATCAGCATCAGGATTCATTCTGAAGACGAAAGCAACCTCACCACCCAACAAGCAATAGTTTTAAAAGGGCCATCCGAATGTATAGACCATTTTTTGCCTGCCTGAAGTAAGCAGCCCTGGGATCAGAATCAACATCCACGGTGATCTGCATAGATAAAATCAGAAGCCATCAGTAAAGGACAAGATTAAAAGTGTTTGTTAGCAAATACGGCAATAACAATACACAGAAATACTGTTTTAGGCCCTTAAGAGCGGTATGATCAGAATCAGCTTGCTTACCTCATCAAGCCGGGGAAGAGGGTGCATCACCACCGCATGCTGCTTCATCACTCCGAGAACATCCTTATTTATAATATACTTGCCTCTAGCCTCTTCATATAGGTCAATCCTCTCGCCAAATCTCTCCTTTTGAATGCGAGTTTGATAGACCACATCACACTCAGAAGCCACTTCCATCAAATCAGCACTTTCTTCCCACTTCACTCCCATTGATGTCAAATAGCTTTTTATATCGTCCTACAAGAGAACACACTTTGTTTCAATTTGATGCTCCAAAATTTGAATGTCTTATTTCTGTTCTATTGAGTATAGCATCTTCAATATTATGACAATCTAAAGAAATGCATGAAATGGTCTAACTTGTAATTGGTGTACCTTTTAAACGGCTAGATGACATAACAGGACACCAAAAGGAGCATGTTATGACTAGCTTAAATGACATTATGCTTTGCCATGACACATTTCAATGACAGAGATGAGCATTTAACAACCAGATCAGCTTTCTCATAAGACTGTGTCATTTATATCTGTTGAAAAGCTTTTTATGTGAAAGTGAAAATAATATTTCAGGCTAAAAAAAGAAAAGAAAATGAAAATAATATTGAAGGTGAAATACTCTCTCAAGGATTTAAGAAAAGGGATATCATTTTGGGATCGAAATATGTTAATTTGCTCAAAATATAATTACCAAGAACCATTATGTCAGCAACTTCTCTAAATATTATTTGTGCTGAGTCAAAAATTAAAGTATGATAAACAAGTACCTTCATTTTGACCACATCAGGAGAGACAAAATAAATTTTCACATCATTGTACTTGGCAAGCAGGTATGCAAGAGAGCGAACTGTCCTTCCATTTAGGACTGGAGGAGTATCATATCATGTACGGCGAGTTAAGAACAAGAATGACTAAAAAAACGTTAAATGTGGAAGAACTGCCTCCATTTATTTATTATTTTTTCTTTTTTCAGATTCGGAGATATGATATGATTTTTTTATTAATAAAATAAACATTGAAGCAACATGAAATGCTAATCAAATCGATATAAAAAGGCTATGAAACAAAACAGCCATTTGATATAAAAAATTGGTTTGAAAAATAGAATATTTATGTTGTGGGGCAGACTTAGCAGTCGTAAGCTGTGATTATAAATTACAATATTTATATGGCACAACTTGGAGAAGTTGATTTTTATATTTTTGATCCCATATTTTAAAAATAAATGGAACACAGATAGATTATGTCACAGTGCATGAGGATGAACGAGACCCCCGAAGCAAAAACTATTAAACTAATGAAACAGAAAGTCCACTACTGACTGGTCAAACGCCGTCAATCGTTTTATTTTTCTTTATCAGGAAAAGTTCATTGAAAAAAATTTAATACGAGTAGAATCAATAAAAAGTTGCATAACGAATGCAATAACAAGTTTTAAAATAAAAAATAATAACAACATATTCATATTGATACTGCTTACTTATTGTGAGATTCTTTTTTATAATTACTTTTTTTTAAAGATTTTATAATGATTTTTCCAAATTCCTACGGTCATTGGGTAAAGTTGTTTGATAACGAAAAAAATAAAGTTGTTTATTTTTATAAGAAATTATATTTCGTAATCATTTTAAAAGGCGTAAATATCGAATATTTCATTTCAAGTGGCGAAATAAATATAATTTTGACTTTGATAAGGCTGCATTTGCAATATATTCGCAATATTCTTGATTCAGACTCTTGGGGAAAAAACCTTGATGTCATGTTATTCTTGTTTAATTAATATAACAAATATTCTATGCCGTTTTCTTCAATTTATAAAATCAATTGTATTTGTATCATTTTTGCGTTGGGAAATTTTTTTTTTAATCAACAACACAAAAAATATTGTGATGTACAGAGACAGTATATAGGAATGATTTTATCTTGCAAAATGCAAAAGTAATTTTTGAATGGGCAACCAAACCACCACATTGACTAATGTGCTGGGAGATTTTCTTTTTAAAAAAAATTAAGACTTTAGAAAATTAAAAAATTCACTTTTGAATCTTTAATGGCTCGTATGACTCGTTTCTTTATTTAATTTCGCCATGCACATTGAAAAGCACTATAAGAATGTGAGAGCCTAGGCTGAAAGTAACTGAATAATATTACCTCCAGTTTTTAATATAAGATTTTATTTGACTTTATTTTGATTCTAAATATAAGATCCCAATCTATTTTGTCTGTTATATTTATGCATTTTTTTCTTAATATAGTTCTTTTAATAATAGTAGTTCTAGCTAATACATTTGATTAGCAAGAATATTTTAGGAAAGACAATACCTATTTATTACAAATAACTAATTTAATTTCTTTCTTTAATATCCTCAAATTAGTTAACTAGCTCTTATAATTAGAACCGGATGTAATAATAATAGTAACAATAAAAAAAACTATTCAGTAATTTTCTCATTCATATGCAAAATCTGTTCTCGATAAAGATGTTATCTTGGATAAGGTTCTTCAATTATTTTAAGAACATATTCTTCAATTTTATATTGAACACAACACATCATTGTATTCCATCATTCGAAATTACATCCTTATATGCACTCTCGTAGATAAGAATAAATGAAAGAAGACATATGTGAAAGTATTAAAAAATTATCAAATCTTTCGAAATGAAGAGAAGTTCAGTGATTCTCAATTGTTTACTTGTACTTGTGGCATTGCCCCATATTTGATTACAATGTCTGGCTATCTTTTTTTTTTTTGGTTATGTTTCTGGCACCGAAAAAAAATTTACTTCATGTAGAAAAAAAGATATTTAGAGTTTTGTTTTTGTTCTTGTGTATATTTGGAAAGGCCATTATTGTTAGGCATTATGAACAAACATTGACATTATCTTCTATTGCTGGATTCAGGCCTGCTTCCTATTTGTTGCGAATGTGTAGGAACTAATTAAGACCACGAAAGTCACTTTTTAATATAAAAGTACTTATAAATGAGTGATGACTGATGAACATTATAAAAGAAAATTACGAAACAATTTACATTGAAAAAAAATGCCTTAAAAATTATTGTCCCATAGACTATTCCAGGGAGTTACGACAATGGTGTTTTGGCTGAAAGTCGTGGTTGAAAATATTTTTCTCATGGTGATGATGTATAATTTTTTTTTTAAAAATTGATATCATGTTATTTTTTTTAAGATAATCATTAATGCGGGCTGAGAATTGTTGTACCCAACTTTAACGGTAGATAAGGTAAAATTGAATGGATTTTAAAAGGAAACATTGTAATAAACTCCTAAAAAAATATAATTATTAAAAAATCTTCATAATAATTAAGCAGTCTGACAAATTCTAAAATAAAAATGATAACTTTTAATTTGTTATTGAGACTTTTTAATAGTTATTTTTATTTCTTGAAACTTCATTTTAATTCCTCCATTTTAAAAAGGTTTGACATTACTTACAATTTTCTTTAGCTCGTCCATGCTTTCTTCATAAATATTTTTGAGATAAACATGGGATTAGCCTTTAAATAAATCAAGTTTTGCTTTGGATAAAAAAGCATTCCCTCCATCTTTTTTTATTAGCAACTTTAGACTTCATCACGGAGATCAAAAAGTCAGTTAAAATTGATTAAAGACAATAAATATATAAAAGTTGAAAGTTTTTCCTCTAATATATCCTTATTCATTGAAACAGATAGGGTATAAGAATAAGAATAACAAAATTATTACCATCTCTTGTCGTTATAATAAGATCTCATTTGTAGTTTACAAATAAGGTCTTATTATTAAAACCGAAGGTATTATAACAAAGAGAGTTTTGAAAGAGAGAGAATGTGTGAGGAAGAAAAAAATAATGATTTGAAAAATAAGATAATAAATATATTAAATATTAAAACAAGTAATTAATGTCAGAAAAATAAAATATTTACTATAAAAATTTAAAATAACTTGCAAATGTTGTTTATATTTAAAAAAGAAAATGATAATTATTGCTTATAAAAAGAGACAGAAGGAGTACAAAATACAGCCTTGCCAACAAGCACGTGGCATGCGTTTATCATAAAGTATCTTCTTAAGTCTGTGGGGAGTATTATTAATTCATTCAATTGAACCCATAAAAAGTGAATAAAATTCATTAATATATTGGACTTGGATTTATTCAAACTATTTAAAAAATAAAAACTGATAAAAAGTGAGTAAAAGTAAAAATTAATTAAAATTTATCTTCATAAGACACTTTCACATATGAAATTAGCACTATATTAACTAGTTATGATCATTTTAATAACCATTACAATCAAATCACTCGTGGAATCTATGAAATTTAAACTAACATTTTTTTTTTTGGATTGATTCAGTGATTATCTAATTTTAAAACATTTTTTATGGTTTACGTTTCTCTGATTATTTAAGTAGGAATATTTCAACCCCCACCCATCTTTCTCTGGCCAAATCGAATTCGAACTCTAATTAAAAAGTAAAATAATAATGACAGCTTATTATTTAACAATGTCAGACAAGGAATCAAGATGATATTGAAAACACATACGTGCGGGATCCATTTTTTAGTTTAATCTCACGAAGTGGGGTAGCATGTGAGAAAAGCCGCCAGAAATGGAATTCAGATACAAGCAAATTTTTTTTTTTTTTGCCAGCCAGATACAGCAATTTACATCATAACTATACAATTTATGATTTAAATTATACTCTATATTCCCTCAAGTATTTATTGTAAAAACCTCCATTATGTTTCATAATATAACATGCTTTATTTAAAATATTTAGTAATTTTTTTCACCTAGTTTCCCTAACCTATTTCCTGGCTAATTATTCAAACATTTCTAGTTAGTGATTTTCAGAGAAACATTTTAATTGATTTCATCAATTTGTGTAAAATCCTTATCAAGAGCTTATACTACTTTTGATCTTTAATATAAGACTTCATTAATTACTTTAGGGAGATTAAGAAAATTAGTTAAATTGGTTATTTTTTAAAAAAATAAAATAATATTACATTTGCTAAAAATTCTTGTTAATTATGTATTAACTAAAGCTACTATTAATAGAAACCTTTAGTATATACAACCACTACAACAAGTACTTTGAAAAAACTTGATAAATATGAAAGATAAGGTATGCTGAAACCTTATATTTAAAATAAAATTAAAAATTAAATAGATTTTATATAAAAAACTAGAAGTAACAAACATCGGAGGCGAACTAATACTATATTGAATTAAAGAATCAGCATACCTAAATGGGTCCCACATATGATAAAAATGATTTTGAGCGCACCTATGAAGGGGGTGTTTGGCCTTCTCAAAACCGCGGTTTCAAAAGCACTTTTCCGCAAAACGAGGTAACCTCCTCCACTATTTACTTCGTAATCCGTAAAAACACTTCTGAAACCATGATTTGGTTTCTATCCAAACACCCCCGAAATCTCCTTTGTCCCCCAGAATGGACCAGAATCGAGAGCGGCCAGAATTTTCATAAGGGTTTAAAACACTATTTTTTTTCGGCCATAAAAAATTATATGCGAGGGTCTCCAATCAATGAACTTGTGGGTGAATTATCACATGACAGACAAATTTGACGAGATCCGGTATGTTAAAATTAATACTCCTCCGGTCCTTATTATAAGACTCAATTTGACTTTTTATTTGGTCCTAATTATAAGACCCCAATCCATTTTATCTCTTATATTTATGCATTTTTTTCCAAGATAATCCTTCTAATAATGATAGTTTTAGCCAATATACTTAATTAGCAAGGATATTTTAGGAATGACAACACTTATTTATTATAAATAACCAACTTAACTTACTTCCTTAATCTCCTCAAATAAGTCAATTGGATCTTATAATTAGGACCGGAGGAGTACTCAAATAAGACTAATTGTTTAAAACAAGACTGTTTACTTCCACCAATCAATTAATGCTATTACACACAAACATTGAAATTATAAAATTTAGCTATATGTAACGTGACCAAGTGTTTCCCAGATCGTAAGATTTTGGCCATCTGAAATAACGAAGCCTGGACAACTCTGAGGTCACGAGGATTTTTACCACAATTTTCTCATAATGTCATAATTTAAGAAAAATGCCGTCAAGAGCTAATTGGAAATTGAACTAAAATGCAAGCAATTAATTTTAAAAGAACGCGCTTAACATGGATAGAGTCACTGAGTCAGTAATTTAATACTCCGAAGAAAGGAGAATTGCTTAGCTACCATGAACTTGGAGTTTTAAGTTGAATATTTATTCACCAGATCATCACTCCCCTCTTGGACACCTTTTAGTTAGCATGTTTTGCAAACAAACACATTGCACATGGTGCAGCGAACACGAGAAAGATCAAATTCAAGAAAATACAAGGAGGCTTCAGGGCCAAAAACAAAAGTTCAATTATGACATCAGCATCAGGATTCATTCTGAAGACGAAAGCAACCTCACCACCCAACAAGCAATAGTTTTAAAAGGGCCATCCGAATGTATAGACCATTTTTTGCCTGCCTAAAGTAAGCAGCCCTGGGATCAGAATCAACATCCACGGTGATCTGCATAGATAAAATCAGAAGCCATCAGTAAAGGACAAGATTAAAAGTGTTTGTTAGCAAATACGGCAATAACAATACATAGAAATACTGTTTTAGGCCCTTAAGAGCGGTATGATAAGAATCAGCTTGCTTACCTCATCAAGCCTGGGAAGAGGGTGCATCACCACCGCATGCTGCTTCATCACTCCGAGAACATCCTTATTTATAATATACTTGCCTCTGGCCTCTTCATATAGGTCAATCCTCTCGCCAAATCTCTCCTTTTGAATGCGAGTTTGATAGACCACATCACACTCAGAAGCCACTTCCATCAAATCAGCACTTTCTTCCCACTTCACTCCCATTGATGTCAAATAGCTTTTTATATCGTCCTACAAGAGAATACGCTTTGTTTCAATTTGATGCTCCAAAATTTGAATGTCTTATTTCTGTTCTATTGAGTATAGCATCTTCAATATTATGACAATCTAAAGAAATGCACGAAATGGTCTAACTTGTAATTGGTGTAACTTTTAAATGGCTAGATGTCATAACAGGACACCAAAACAGCATGTTATGGCTAACTTAAATCACATTTTACTTTGCCATGACACATTTCAATGACAGAGATGAGCATTTAACAACCAGATCAACTTTCTCATAAGACTGCGTCATTTATATCTGTTGAAAGTTATGGCCAATTTAAATGACATTATGCTTTGCCATGACACATTTCAATGACAGAGATGAGCATTTAACAACCAGATCAACTTTCTCATAAGACTGCGTCATTTATATCTGTTGAAAGTTATGGCCAATTTAAATGACATTATGCTTTGCCATGACACATTTCAATGACAGAGATGAGCATTTAACAACCAGATCAACTTTCTCATAAGACTGTCATTTATATCTGTCGAAAATAATATTTCAGGCCCAAAAAAAAGAAAAGAAAATGAAAATAATATTGAAGGTGAAATACTCTCTCAAGGATTTAAGAAAAGCGATAACATTTTGGGATCCAAATATGTTAATTTGCTCAAAATATGACTACCAAGAACCGCTATGTTAGCAACTTCTCTAAATATTGTTTGTGCTCAATCAAAATTAAAGTATGATAAACAAGTACCTTCATTTTGACTACATCGGGAGAGACAAAATAAATTTTCACATCGTTGTACTTGGCAAGCAAGTATGCAAGTGAGCGAACTGTCCTTCCATTAGCAAGATCTCCCACAAGCCCAACTTTTATTCCATCAAGCTTTCCTATCTCTCTTTCAATGGTGTAAACATCCAAAAGTGCCTGTGTAGTTCGAAAAAGCAGTAAAATTTTGATCTCAGCTTCTCATAGAAATTATGAAGCAATAACTCAAAACAAAATTTTATTGTGTCTGACACATGTTTCAAACTCAAGACATTTTGATTCATGTCAATGTCCATACAACATAGCAATTCATTTATATCTTCAATGACAACATAAAACAAGACCTTACATTAAATATACCTCAAATAACTATGAAGAAAATAGCATAAAACCAGTGGCAAGAGAAAGCTGCTTCTTGGCGTCTTTCCTTGATTCACAAAACGTACAATCATCTTTAGAAGGGGAAAAAAGGTAATTCAAACACAGTTAAAAAGAAATTCGTAATATCTAACTCATAATGGCTCTAAAAACACAAGATTCACACAAGACATACCCAAAAGTTACAATTAGATACAATCTCAGGCTTCACACACACACACACAAAAGACCAGTAGAAGAAAGAGTAAAGTGCAAAGTTTTAAGCAAGGTGAAAAGTTCCCTAAATCAATGTCAATGGGTGCAGCATTTGCCATATAAACATTGGTATTCCACAGCAAGGACCATAAAACTCCCTCAACCAAAATTAATTTCTCTCCACAAGAGTTAATGGATACATAGCTACACTCCTCTCTGATATCAACTCTAGGTCCTCGGAGATCAAATTGAAACAGTTCATAGTCCTATAAGGAAAGACTCAGACTTTGACCTTCAACGTTATTCATTCCAAACGAGCTGTTGGTCAAGTCCTTTGGCGAAATAGAAGGATGAAGATTTGAAAAGAAAACGAGATTAGTAGCCTAAGCTGGTTTTTCTAGCAGAACAACCTATCGTTCGTCTAGTCTATATGTCATTCTTTTTGAAGCATAAATATGTTGCAGTGCCCTATACCCTGTCAAGTTCAGGCATACCTGGGTGGGATGCTGCCCAGGACCATCCCCAGCATTGATTATAGGAATGCCAGCTGTAGCAGCAGCTCTTCTGGCAGCACCACTTTCAAAGTGCCTCATCACAATTATATCAGAGTAACCCTCCACTGTTCTTATTGTATCTGCAATAAAATATCTATGAGAACTTGAAGAAAAAACATCCAAGAGGAACTTTAAGTATAAAGTAGAAACTTCACCTTCTAGTGTCTCTCCTTTGGCTGCTGATGAAAACTCTCTCGCATTTTCAGTTGTCAAAACCTCACCACCTAATCTTTTCATGGCAGACTCAAATGAAAGTCTGGTTCTAGTAGAGGGCTCATAAAACAGGGTAGCCATAAGATGACCCTTTAAAAGTTGGCTACCAGGTGAGTTCTTCTCAATGTTTTCCATCTCTCGTGCAACTTGAAATATGTCATTCAGAGTGTCTCTGTCAAACTGTTGCGCTTCAATAACATCATCAAGCTGAAATTTCTGACCCACTGACAAGGACGATGGGTGTTCAATTTTCAGAGCTTGACAATGGATGCGGTTTCTTTGTGAAATTGACTTCCAATGATTAGGTGACTTGTACGAGTTATTCCAATGATAACATAATAAATCTTTAGAGCGCTTTGATATGTTCAGAGCATGTGCCTCTTTATGCATCATGCAGGAGGAAAGAGAGGAGGAAGCAGCCATTGCAAATAAGATCAACCCTAAAAAGCACAGAAATGTTAATAGTCTATATAAGAAGTCATGTTTCGTATACCCATTAAGTCCCAAAACAAACATAGCAATTGAAACCTAAAGCAGCAAGCAATTCTTCATATATATAACTAGCACACGAGGCATATCAACAAAGGAATATGAAACAAATACCAATCAAGGCGATATAATTCAAGAAAGCATAGCCGCTCCAAATTTTCTTCAAACCTGTTAGTTACCAAGCATTGTCTAATAAAGAAAAGCTAAAACTAGCAGCCAATGCGACAAGAAATAATGTCAAAAGTATAGAGAAAAATTCTTTGCAAAAAACAAAATACAGTATCAATAGGACTCTTTTGGTTTTTGGGGGAAAAAAAAGATACGGCAGAAAAGGAGTTAAAGCAAGATGGTATACGAAATAGATCAAGACCAAGCACAACACTAATAACCAGGTTCTTCTAGTCCTTTTGCATTCTCTTCCTCTTTCGCCAGCTTCATCGGGACTCATGGATCCAGCATCCCAACAAAGCTATGTCACATTCTTTTTTATTTTGTTTTAGTTATTTATTTTTGCTATATGCAACGAAATGCAACCATCGAAAAGATGAGAGGAGCATCAGACCAGAATACGTCATTCGAAGAACAATCGATGATTCAAAACATAGTTTAAAAGACCGAAAGCCGAACCTGCCCAGCTCTGGTGGTTTGGTACTGCCTGGTGTGGACGAAGTCGAAGGCCGAATCCGCTTCTCTCTTCGTGCGGTCGCAAGGAGAATACGGGAAAGAAAGGAAAAACCTTTGCTTCAATACTGTATTCCCCCTTGAAAGTTACGTTGGAGCTGGAGACTCAGGACTTGGGAGACTCAGGCCGAGTGATAATATGCCCTCAAGGATTCGGATTCTGTGCTCCCGCAAAAAGAAACAGAGAAATACAGCTTAAAAATTAGCCATTAGATTAATCTTACGGCCGCG
Source organism: Neltuma alba (assembly GCF_004799145.2). Taxonomy (NCBI): domain Eukaryota; kingdom Viridiplantae; phylum Streptophyta; class Magnoliopsida; order Fabales; family Fabaceae; genus Neltuma; species Neltuma alba. Next base: position 98,953 of record NW_021633084.1, on the reverse strand, counting down.
GTAATGCCACGTTACCAAAAGAACAAATCTACCGCACCGCACTACATATCCTAACGTAACATCTCACCGACTGACTGCAACCCATCAGAATCGACGCCGCCGATTGCTATGGAAGCCGTGGCCTCAGCTTCACCAGCCAAGGAAACCAAACCAGCTCAATGGAGCGATGAAGACAACTATCAATAATGTTCTAACTCAATGCGTAATCGAAAGTTTGATGAAATGCGAAACTTGCCTCGCACATACTCTAATCCATTAGAATTTGATCACCGTCGTCAACTCCAGCGTCAATCCCCTTTTCTCCGTCAGCTCTTAGCGGTGCATGGCTTGCCCAAGTCCACAGTGACAAGTGCACAAGTGCATGGGAAAGGTGGATTGTATGGTCCAAATGGAAAGGACAAAAAGGAAAATAGAGTGCTCATGAATCAGAATGACGCCGGATAACGTTCTCAGTCGCCGAAGAAGTATTGAAAGGAACCCAGTCGAAAACAGCGTCCTCCTCTGCTCCAGAACCAGAAGGTGTCACTGAAGAAGAAACCAGATGGAGTCGCACTCCCCTCTGCAACTCGTCTCTCGCCTTCGATGATGAAGGTCCCAAGCCAGCGCCTCCCTCCCCGGTTTTCACTCCGCCAAAGAAGACAAAGAAGATTATTAACAATAGCGCCCCTTCTCAGCTCGTGCCTCCCTCCCTCCAGCTCCCAGGTCCTCCATTCTCGTCGATGAAGATCACTAACGATCCGCCTCCCCCTCAATCTCAATCGGCCCAACACCAGGCGAAGAACGGAGCTCCCCCCGGCCTGCCAAGACTCTTCCCGCGGCTCTCCCCCTGCGACGTCGTATTCTTTTGCCGACACTAAATTATTCTCATAAACCAGTGAAAATGCTTCAATAAAGGCATTGATTACTTCTCATATACTACCTCTGTTGCAAGTTTAACTTTTAACTAATTTTAAATATATAATCCCAATTCATTTTATTTATCATATTTATTTTTTTTAAAGTACTTCTTATAGTCGTGACACATATTAAAAATTCTATTAAATACTAGTGATAGCTAATATACATAATTAGTAAGAACAGTCTACGAAAGATAACATCTAATTATTATAAATAATTAACTTAACAAATTTTTTTAATTTGTTCAAATTAGTTAATTAACTCTTTATATTCTACTTTAAATCTAATTAAAAACAGGGAGTCATCAGCCGAATGCGGCGTCGCTGTTAGGTTATCATGGAAGAGAAAGGGCAGAATTACAGCCTCCTTTGTGCCCAAGGGCAGAGCAGCACAGGCAGGTGTTTAGAAACAAATTTTTGTATATAAATTGAAATATTGATTAGAAGAGCAAACGCCTAAATAAAATATGAATGAGTTTTAACATTACATGATCACATGCTAAAGCAAATTTCCACGTGTCAAGGGTTTTGAAGAACCTTAAATGGTTAAAGACTCCCTTTCTAAGAAAATCACTTTATCATTACCAATTACAATGATGATATTTATCTTTTTTCGTTTCTCAAATCCACATTTTGGGGCTCAGAACGGGAGTGAGTTATTAGGTATGGCTAAGTTTTCTTTTTCCTTCAACCAACAAGTGTTCTCCAAATAGAAAGGATTTAAACACCTTAAACATCATGTTCTGAGTTTGATCCTTGACATAGTGTGAATGAAAAAGCTATTGTTGGGAGGAATTTCTGCTACGGTGCCTGACAGTACCCTAAAGATACTCTGGGCAACCAAAAAAAATTTTCTTTTCCCTTCAAGAAATTCATTCCACATTTTTTTTTTACCAAAATTCATTCCACGTTCAAGATCAAGGAAAAGCCAAATGGTCACTAGGACAAAACAGAGCATTGCGATTTGGAATAAGAATCCCCCTGAACAGCATTCCCATTTACTACCATTTGAAAAGTCACAGTAAGCACAGAAGGGGCACTTCTGCAGAACAAAAATGGGAATTTAGTTGATGATCATGTTGGTCATATAGAGAGTTGAAACGGTTAGGTGGTCCAATACCATTATATAAACTCGCGCCCCACAAGTTTGAACCTGTAACCTCCTTGCTTCGAGGTGGATTGACATGCCGCCATGACACCTAGCCATTGGCAGTAGCATTCCTTGTCAAGGCTTCATGCTGATCAAAGTCTAACAATGAAGCTTTAGGGTCTAATCAAATTCAGCAGAAGTCAAGAAGGGAAAGAAAAGTTCAATTTACACATTTTCTTTGGTTTATATTTAATAAAACGGGTTCTTCCTCTCTCCCTTTTCACTCTCCATTTCTTCTCAGCTTAAGCAGAGTCTCATACTGAATAATGGAATTTGATTCAATGATCCCACGAACTGTAACTAAATAAACAGCCTAGGAACGTTGTAGCAACGGCATAATACAGCCGTACTTGGATACAAGCCTTGAAAGCTCAAATGTGAAGTATTTGCAAGCAAGAAGGCAATGAAATAGACCTATAAAATGCAGTAGATTGCTAAATCAGGGACAGGCTTTTGCCATGTACCAAGAGAGGGCGAAGGAAAACTCAGTTTGGCCCTTAAAAAATATTCGTCCTGATGAAGCTAAACTCTCATTTACGTGAAAAGAGCTACAAGGCCCTCGTCTTAACAGAGAACTAAGGAAGTAATAACCACCAATTACAGAGCATAAAAGATAAAACAAGAAAGAAAGAAGATAAACCAAAAGGACTCCTGGCTTTTGAGAGGCCAGACTCTCTCTACATTCTCTCCATGCTGGTACCTTACCTCAGAGTTACCACTCAGGGCCTCATTCTCTCTTCCCCATGTACGCACTATCACCTACGATGTTAGATCCATCATATGCTCTGGTCCTTGGTTTTACTATTATTTTGTGCAACACAGACCCCTGAAGTTTGTTACAGAAGGCCTACAATGCCTTAATTGCAATATAAGAGAACATTTTCTAAGGCCAAGGACACCTCCAGAAGAGCCACTAGATTCCAACAATGACTATCAAAACCAACGATTAGATCATATAGAAATTATCTCAGTTGACTCTACCATGAATTTAATGCCATTCTACTGGACCCTCTCATTGAATCGATTCTTTAGGTTTTTTTCTCAATTCTCATATTCTTTTCTTGCAGGAATACTTTAAAAATGTTCCATCTAACATATGCAGCAATGCTTATTCATAAACTAGGAGGAATACAGCCAATCAGGAAGGACACCTTCATAAATTGTTAAATGGTGCATTTTCAGCTTTCAAATAACCGACAGCACAAATACTGCACCGCTAAGAAATGCGAGAATCTACGTTTTTTTTTTCCTTTTTAAACACAGAGCAACACCAAACAAAAGAAAAATATTTGTCAGACAACAAAAAAGAGCCTGTAACAAGGAAAAAAGCTGGGCCTTCCAAGAGCCTATGACACAGAAGGATGTCCAATTGCCAAAACAAAACGTACAGTCTGAAACACAAAGCTAGGTTTCCTAAGATACTACCTAATATTGTAAAAAGGGGTATTTCAATTGTCAGGGATTAAAACTTATTAGGATCAGAGATCGCAAGCAAAACCAGAAACCATGAATTGATGGAGTACCATTAAAATTAATATCACATTATTGTCTCAGAGTATGCAAGATGCGCTATCAGCGAAACAAATGAAAAGACTGCACAGTTTCAAAATTAACCCAACAATTTATAAAGTCTACCCCACCCCCCCCCCCCCTACATTCTACACTAATTCATTACAGGATACATAAATGAGCTTACATTCCAAGTAAATTCAATTTTCTCTCAGTAAACTCTCCCTGCATCATACATCCATATTTTCCATTTGAATGCTGCTTTTCAGAGGCACATACTCTCCAAGGTAGCCACCAAGATGATCATGCAGAGCAAGCTTATCAATCCCTTGATTATGGTAACTCTTACATACATAGTAGAACACACTCTGCACTAATAACCCAACCAGATTGACAATCACCAATACGCCCACTAAGAATCCACCGACCACAATCCGCGTGAACACCCCATGATAACCCCCACCGTGCACAACAACGGCGCTGAATATGCCTCCAATCACTCCACAGCAGATCAAGTAAACGAACACGAGAAAAGCTGCATACTTGGTCCTCCCTTTAAGCAACTCGTAACTCTTCTTCATCGCCGCAAAACCGTAAACTGGTTCCAGAACCGACACCACGCTGGCCAAGTGCCACAAAGCAGTGATATACACATGAACGACCAAAAACAGAATGAGGAGCACAAGCATGGCGAAGAAGAACAAAACAGTGTTCTGGGTATCGATTGCTATGATCATCATAACCAGGCCGAGAACAAAGACCAAGTTATAAGCGAACATCAAGAGCGATACCCAGAGAAAAGTGATGAACAATCGCTTAAAAACTTTCGGGATTGCTGATAAAGTCGAGGAGAAGGACACCGGCTTGGAGGTGTAGAGAGAGGCGACCGTGAAAACCACGGCGGCGGTGGAGAGGAGAGAGAAAGCAAAGAGGAATATGAGGTAGCAGAACTGAATAACAAGGAGCAGGGTCCATTCGTGAGGGGTCTGAGACGGATCGTCATAAGGGGATTGAAGCTGAGCAAGGATAGGGTGAGTGAAGAGGGAGTGAGCTAAGATTGCGAATGAAAGAGGGAAAATTAGGGCAACGGTGATCAAATAAAAGGTTCTCGGGGATCGTTTGGGGATTGAGATGGATTCTCTGAGGATATCTGGGATGCTCAAGAATTGAAGCTCTTCCGGGGCTAGATCCATCTGGGGTAGATGTAGAAGGCGCAGCTGCTCGTCGATCTGAGACGGGGATGTGAGAGGTGCTCTGAGAAACTTGGAGAGAAAAAAGAACCGAACTTGACTTGTGGATGTGGCTCCCAAGTTCTAGTCTTCGCGATTCCAGTCGGCAGGTGGAAGATGGGAAAGATGACGTGTAAAGATGGCGGGCTTCAGCCGACAATGGCCCGTTTAGTTAGAAAGGGAAACATGTTATTTAGGGGGTGTTTGGCAAAACCAAAACCGCGGTTTCAGAATCACTTTTCCGCAAAACGAGGTAACCTCCTCCACATATTTACTTCGTAATCCGTAAAAGCACTTCTGAAACCATGGTTTGGTTTCTATCCAAACACCCCCTAATCTTTCTCTACCGCACGATGATCACAATCCTTTTTCTTTTTGTTTTTTTTTTGCCAGCACAATATTAGTGTTTTTTTAAGAGAAAACCATATTGAAGGTATCTATATTTTTTCTCAATTTTTAATTTGGTACCTATTTATTTTTTTCTTTTAATTAAACATTTAATTTTATCTTTTTAGCAACATTAGCTCTTATAACTTTGTTCTATTGATATTTTTAATCTCTACATAAGGATTAATGATGTTAATAGAGGAAAAATAAAGATTTAGTTAAGAACAAAAAACACATAGATACCAAATTAAAAATTAAAAAAAAGTATAGGTACCTCTAGTATGATTTTCTCTTTTTTTTAACCAGCAGCACAATATTAGTATTACTCTTACAGTTACAGTTATTTTTATTTATTAATTTTTATTTAAAATCACCCATGATCTAACTCACTAGGGATATTACTCTATAATTAAAGAAGACCTGTAAATGTACTTATAAATTGTTCATTAATAAAATTCTCGTATTCATATCAGGAATTAAATTCGCAATTTTATGAATTATAAACTAAATTCTCATAAGTTGATCAATAATACTCCTCCGGTCCTTATTATAAGACCCAACTTGACTTTTTATTTGGTCCTAATTATAAGACCCAATCCATTTTGTCTCTTATATTTATGCATTTTTTTCCAAGATAATCCTTCTAATAATGATAGTTTTAGCCAATATACTTAATTAGCAAGGATATTTTAGGAATGACAACACTTATTTATTATAAATAACCAACTTAACTTACTTCCTTAATCTCTTCAAATAAGTCAATTGGGTCTTATAATTAGGACCGGATGAGTATATTGAAATTTTACTTTTAAAGCATACAAAAGATAAGGGCCACATTTTGTTTTTGTTATATATAAAAATTTGAATTATTAATCATTATTCACGTTTCATTGAAGAAGCTCACATCTAGTTTTGTTGTACGTGTCAAATCTAAAATCGTAATATTTTTTTGCCAACAAATTTAAAATTGTAATTGATTGGCAGAAGAAATTTTGCTTTTATTGTCACCAAATTTTGGCATCTAATGCATCCAAAGTTAGAGGCAGTATTTAAATGATATTTTGTTATTTGTTACAAATTTAAGATTATAAAAAAATTACAACATTTTATACATAAAAATTAAAAATTTAAGCTAGCATATTCTGTCAAATAAATAGCAAAATAGTAGCTCACGATCCTAATATCATAATGAATCAGACCTAAACATTTTATTTTATTTTTGGACGAAGTCCCTCTATCATTTCCTTAAAAACATAAAAAAAAAAAAGTCAAATATTTCCTCAAGTACAGAGAATTTTTTTTTGGACAAAAGAATTTTGAATTTACATGCAAACTAGCATCTCCACATATTTAATAAAAAAAACAGATTGAATATAACATGAGCATTTGGCCAAAAAAAAAAGAAAAGAATATAACAATATAACATGAGCAGATTTTGACAACAAAAAGTCGTGGCATCATTGAAGATTGAACTGGCCACAGAGTCGACGAGGTTCTTCAACCGAAAAACCCGGGAAAGGGAGTTATCAAGGTAGGGCTTCAATCCAAGCAAAGTCTCATACTGCAGCTTTAAAGCAGATCCAGTTCAACCATGTGCAGAGTCTCTGCATGATTAAATAGTCCTGAGAACATCAATCAAAGTATCAAATATCAATACTCCTCCGGTCCTAATTATAAGACCCAATTGACTTATTTAAAGAGATTAAAGAAGTAAGTTAAGTTGATTATTTATAATAAATAAGTGTTGTCATTCCTAAAATATCCTTGCTAATTAAGTATATTGGCTAAAACTATAATTATTAGAAGGATTATCTTGGAAAAAAATGTATAAATATAAGAGACAAAATGGATTGGGGTCTTATAATTAGAACCAAATAAAAAGTCAAATAGGGTCCTATAATAAGGACCGGAGGAGTATTAAAATAAACACACAAAAAAAATCTATAACAAAGTCGCATTGTTCCAATACCATGAATAGTACGATTCATCTTTTATACATGAGAAGTCGACCAACTTAAAGGAAAAACATAACAGCAATAATAAACACATACTTACAACCTTAAAGTCGAGTAATTTTCAACAATGGAAAGGATTCTGTCATCCACCGATAAAAGACTTGGTAGTTATTATACGTTGACAACATTTTTGGCTAAAAAAAGAGTTTATTATTGAGAACATTCCAAACTCCAAAGGCAAAAGCAATGTCGTATTGGAACAACTACATTCTAACTAACACCATCAACAGCAAGATTAGTTATAACAAATGATCTTTCTTAGCTTTTTCATGAGTTTAACACTATTTCAGGGGACCAACTCACCTAATCTAATTCGTTTGGCCTTTGGCCTTCTCTTCCTCTTGAAAGATTATTTTTCTGATGTTTCGCCAAATAGAACTATACAGAATAGAGAAAATATATTTATACTAAACTAAAGGTTGTTCAGCCCGAGATACAACCAATTTGCAAGTGCACCTAAATGAAGAATAAAAGACAAAGCAATATTATAGGAGCATATAAACCAAATGCACCAAGCTTGCTACAAAAGTAGGTGATTTGTCCTTTGAGATAATTAATGTAGTATAAAGAGGAGGAAAAATGATACACATCAGGGGCAGAAAATGTGAATCAAAATAAGTACAATGAGCATATCATTCTCCCTGAGACTCGAGTATGCAACGTTTAAGCATCACTGTTGCAGGCTACGTGCCGGAGTTTGTAAAAAACTAAAAAGGAGGAGGTAATTAGCAACAGAGGCAAGCCATACATCATTAAACATAGAAGAAAAGTTTATCCCAGCATAGTTTTGCAATTGCTAAATATATGCAGCTTGCCATAACAATAGTAATCTGCCATCACATTGGTGGATGGCTAACAGAGTAGAAACATAATCCAAACTGAGCCAAATTAACATCTTCCGTATTGTAGATCTAAAGGAATGTTAAAAATATCCTTCAAATAAAGGGACTACAAAAAGAATAGTTCACCCAATACTAGCAATTGTAGGACGCTCACCATTCGCCATAATATGCGAACAGAATGAGAAATTTAATCAATAGTTTTTGCACGATTTTGTGCTTGTCAATGATACACCAAGAGGCGCACCTTTTCACCTTTACTTTCGCATTTTTGTTCTACTTGACCCTTGAGGGCAAGGGTCTTTTGGGGAGGGGAGTATTGATATGTAAATAACAATAGATATAATAGTACTTATAGGGGCTAGTTAGGGAGAGAATTGAGATGACCATTAGCTGGGGGCATAAATAAGGGGTTATTTGTGCAGAATAAAAAGGGTGTTTCAGTTGTTGATTGCTAGAGTAATTCGATCCTATTCCTTCTAATTTTCTCTCCCTGTCTCCTGTCTCTATCTTATCTTCTTTCCCTTTCCGCTTCTCTTCCCTTTTTTTATTCTCATTACCCAACAGAAGAGGGTTAACAAAATTAAAGTTGCGCTAGACAGGATTTACATCCCCGACGTGCAGGTGAGAAATGGCACATTCTAGAGTGCGTAGCAAGAGAGATGGAAAACAAACAATCAGCTATCTTGTAGCAGCTCTTGGCGCCTTTCATGAAACAATCAGCATTTTATGAAAGTCAGAAAAGGTTCCTTTTTCTTTGCTGAGGCACATATCAGACTCTGAAGCTTGAATATTCAGCATGCACGCCACTTCCCCAAAAGGGACTACTAAATTAATGAACTTACACAAGGCAGCACTAGCATAAACAGAGAATTTGCCCTCAAGATTTCATCAGTTTTACATTTGACAATCCCGAAAGGGATTGACAGTTAAAAACGGTTCACATTCTCAAGGCATTCACCTTATAAATGTAATTTTTTTGTTAGCCAACTAGAAAGTTTACTTCTATATATAGGGTAAAGGATCATTTGATTTAATGAACAATGAAAATCCTTTACAGGGTGATAACAATTAACAATGTCAACAACGTATCAACTGCTAAAAAGGCATTTACTCATAGCTTATTCAGAATAACAAATAGGAACACTGCACAACATTAAAATTCAACATACAAACTATAAAACCTGTACCCGCTCATCTTACATTCTTTCAGTGAAGAACAAAGAACTGAAATTACATGTTACCACAATTTTCTCTCGGCAAACTCACCATGCATTACACAGCCAAATCTTCCATTTGAATGCTGCTTTTTAGAGGCACATACTCTCCAAGATAGCCACCAAGATGATCATGCAAAGCACTCTTATCGATTCCTTGATGATGGTAACTTTTGCAAACATAGTAGAACACGCTCTGCACCAACAAACCAACCAGATTGACAATTACCAACAAGCCAACTAAGACCCCACCGGCCACAATCCGTGAGAACACCGAATAATCATCTCCACCGTGCACTACAATGGAACTAAAGAAGCTTCCGATTACCCCGCAACTGATCATATATACAAACACAAGAATCGCCGCATACTTGGTCCTCCCTTTCAACAATTCGTAACTCTTCTTCATTGCTCCGAAACCATAAAGTGGTTCTAGCACCGATACCACGCTGGCCAAATGCCACCAAGCGGTAATGTACACATGAGCCACCATGAAAAGCAAGAGGATCACAATCAAAGCGCAGAAAAGCAAAAAGGAGTTCTGGGCATCGATTGCTATAATCATCAAGACAAGGGAAAGAACAAAGATGAAATTGTAGAGGAACATCAAGAGCGATACCCATAGAAAAGTGAAGAACAAGCGTTTAAAAACCTTCGGTATAGCAGAAATTGTAGAGGAGAACGAAACGGGCTTTGAGGTATAGAGCGAGGCCACGGTGAAGACAACAGCGGCTGTGGAGAGAAGAGAGAAGGCAAATAGAAATATGATGTAGCAGAACTGATAAATGAGAAGGAGGGTCCATTCATGAGAGGTCTGAGATGGATCATCATACGGGGAATCGAGCTTAGCAAGGATGGGGTGCGTGAAGAGGGAATGAGCTAAGATTGCAAAAGAAAGAGGAAAAATTAGGGCAACGGTGATGAGATAGAAGGTTTTGGGAGATCGCTTGGGGATTGAAATCGATTCTCTGAGAATATCCGTAATGCTCAAGAATTGGAGCTCTTCTGGCGCCAAATCCATCTAGATGCCTTGTTCCAGGTGAATGTGATTTACGATCTGATCCGAGAAAATCTTCAGGGAGAGAAATAAAACTTCTCGGGACTTTCACAGAAACAAATGAATCGATCTTGGCTTGTGGATTTGAAGTTTCATTTCAAGAACACAGGGAGGGAGGAATGATACGGAAAGATGGGGACTTCTGGGCACGTTCAAGCATGTGTTTATTTTCTTTTTATTTTTCCCAACAAACATCTCTTTATTTTATTTTAATTTTAATTGTCATGAAACGGAAAAACTGGTTTTGGTAGAAAAAATTAAATAATTTAATTAAAAAAGAAACAGTATTAGTTTTGTTTATATGTGGCTTTCAGCTTATTTAAAAAATTAAAGTGCTCAATTTATATTAATTTATAATTAATCCTATAATTTTTTTTGAAAAAATCCCAAAAAATAATTGTTCAATTTTAAAATTTTAAATTAGTATTGGTTATCATATACTTGCAAAGAAAATAACATATTTTTTTAGTAATTTCTATTTTAAAATTTTAAAATTTAACAATTATTTTTTAGATTTTTTTTGCCTTCATAATATTAATAATTTTTTTTTGACCAGTTCATAATATTAATAATTAGTGGTACAACTTATTGCTGTGTATTTTACATTTTCATTTACTTTAATGTTAAAATTTAATTTAATTTTCCGCGAACGGTATCTCTATTTTTCAATTACCCGCCTAGGGTTTAAATCTTAAATCCTGTTCTTCTGCCCTATAAGACAGTAAAATCCAAGCATTCAGCATCGTCACCATCTAGCCGTGTCGATATTTCCATACTTGGGCGCGAACCTGCAAGCCTGAAGCTGTGGAGATTTGAATCATTTCTGGATTTCAGGTAAAGCGGAATGACTCAAATTTTGATTTTTCTACTTTCAGACAATGTACTTGTATATGCTTCGAGACGATTGAGCGTTCTGCCTCGTAGTTTGGTCCATTCATTCACATTCGATCTGGTTTTCTCTCTCTTCAACCATCTCGCTTCCGACCTTTGGCGGGAAATTCTCCTCAAGTTGGACGTTTGAGTGAAAGCAGGATAAAGTTGGGGATAAAACTTAGCAGTCTTGGTTTCTCATTGCTGAATGCTGCTTATAATGAATCGAAATCAAATGTGAAGAATTGCCGTGGGTTTCTAAACTTTTTTTTTTTTTTGTCACTTGTTTTATTTCCAGCCAGGAATTTCCTCTCCAGCTCGCTTCCAGCTGTGGGGGAGCAACTGACATACAGAGCGCGAGAGCGAGGGAAGAAGATATAAAAAATAAGGGCAATGGGAAAAGACGAGGATGAAATGCGGGGAGAGATAGAGGAGAGACTGATAAACGAGGAGTACAAAATATGGAAGAAAAACACTCCGTTCTTGTACGATTTGGTAATAACCCATGCCCTAGAATGGCCTTCCCTCACTGTAGAGTGGCTGCCTGATCGAGATGAGCCTCCAGGGAAGGACTACTCTGTCCAGAAGATGATTCTGGGCACTCACACCTCAGAGAATGAGCCCAATTACTTGATGATTGCCCAAGTCCAGCTACCTTTGGAGGATGCTGAGAATGATGCGCGCCATTATGATGATGACAGGCCTGAAGCAGGAGGCTTTGGATGTGCTAATGGCAAGGTATTTGAAATTTTAGTTCTACTTGAATTTACTTGGTTGTATTTAACATTAAGCCTGTGGATGCTGAGTAAGTTTGGGCAAAATATATGAAATCCTAACAGAAGAGGGGCCGATGATGTTACTTGTTTCTAAGTTGAGGTGCAGCTATGATTTATCACAATTATTTGGTTCATGTGCATATAGTTAGGCAATGCTTGATCATTGATTTTGGGGTCTGGGTCTTGTGAAAGAGAGAGGCTTCTTGGAAAAGTTCTGTATATTTTGATAACTCCATTTAGCCTCTAGAAAGGCCTTAAATTACTGTAGGGTCAGTCTTCTTTGGAATTTGATGCATAAATATGTGTACATAGTCGAGTCTTGTTTATCAGTGAAGCAAAGTGTTAGTTTTTATTATGCCAGAAGGTAGAAGTTGTTTACCAAACTCACTCACACTTGAAGACTGTTAAAAAAAAAAAAAAAGTGTCCCTTACTGTGTTTAAATGTACAAGTATTAAAGTAGATAATTCATAAAGCTATATTTATTTATAATGTATAATGTTGGGGGGGCATAAGCCTAATTTGTTTTATATGCAAAATTCTAATGTTTATGTCATTAAAAGTGGTTTCTACAATTATGTCAAAATGTGTTCATATGCATGCATATGTAGCCTTAATAAATATTCTTAATTTGATTCCATATATATATATTATAACAATCCAATTAAAATCTCGATTTGGTGATTGAATGACTCCGCAAATCAGTCCTTCATAATTTTGAGCATAATGCTGCAACGCAGCAATGGTAGAGAAAATTTGACTTACTAGAAGCTATTCTTGGCCTCCTCATTTCAGCAGTCAAATGAATATAAGAGGTGATGATTAAGCTGGCAGTGGATAGATTACTTAAGCCTAGCATCAAGCATAATCTGGTTTTCCAGATTTAGTTTAGCTCTTTGCACCTTTGCTTTTTTGATGATTATGTATTGGTCGAAGTTTTTGTATTTAGATGCTATTTGATCTTTAAGGTTGCGTTCATTTCTTACAGGTTCAAATAATCCAGCAAATAAATCATGATGGAGAGGTTAATAGGGCTCGTTACATGCCTCAAAATCCATTTATCATTGCGACAAAGACCGTTAGTGCTGAAGTGTATGTCTTTGATTATAGCAAGCATCCATCTAAGCCTCCTCTAGATGGTGCATGTAATCCTGATTTAAGGTTGAGAGGTCACAATACTGAAGGATATGGTTTATCATGGAGTAAGTTCAAGCAGGGCCATTTGCTGAGTGGTTCTGATGATGCTCAGATATGCTTGTGGGATATAAATGCAACTCCTAAGAACAAAACCCTGGAGGCTATGCAGATATTCAAGGTACTATTTTCTCCCCTCTTTGGATTCATTTTATGTTGTTGAACCTGGTGTAATTGCTTCTATGTTTACCGTGGTTTCAGCAAACCTTCACATAGAGAAATGCTTTTTTCCTTTGGATATATGTTTACTGCTAATTATAGGCATCTGAATTCTAGATGCTTTTAAGTTTGAATGATTTCAGGTTGAGGTGGCTAAAAAGGCATATGGGCTACTTTTATGCAGATGATGTGGTGTTACATAGCAGATTTGTCAAATCACTTTACATATTGAATATTGGAAGGATGATTTTAAGTCTTAAATCACATTGTATCATAATTATGCTGCATGATTCTTGTGTGGTTAGCATTGCTGGAAAATTGCTGTAATTCTTATTTGCACGGTTGACACTTTTCGGCTGACCATTATCTTGTCTTACTTCATCATGGGGGGCATCTTTGCAATATTGCAACATGTTAGGTCTATTTTCTTTGCCCATATATTTATAGCTTAAGAACAAAAAACTGTTGTTATTTTCATGATACCAACAATATCATATCAACTCTGATATTAATTTCATTTCATTTATCTGAATAGGTTCATGAAGGTGTTGTTGAAGATGTGGCATGGCATTTGAGGCATGAATACTTATTTGGTTCTGTTGGTGATGACCAATACTTGTTTATATGGGATCTCCGTTCACAATCAGCTAACAAGCCTGTCCAATCTGTTGTTGCTCATCAAAGTGAGGTGCATCCGAAAGGCAACTCTCTGTGTGCGTTGGGTTTTTTTTTGGTTTGGGCGGGGGGGAGCAGAGGCATGGTTCCGAGCTACTGTGTTCATTTCAGCATATATAATATCCATCTATTTTCCATGTTATTGGTCCATATCAAGTGTGAATCTGCATAACTGTTAGCTTTCTCATTATTGATACTGGGTTTTTCTGAAACTCGGTTCATTGTTCAGAGTTTTCATCTTATCAAAGGCTTAAGAACATTAAGTAAAAGACTGGGAATAGCTTCAATATAATTTCTATGAGACCCCTTTGGGTTTGGGGTGTTGAGAGGGGGAAAAACCCCATTTGGCTTAAGAACATTCTAACAATGGCTTCAGTTTCTTTATCACTCGTATGAGACACGAGTCCTCTGTGTATCCACATATTGAAATGAGTTAACCAGTAGAGATTCTTGTGTACTTGTCTCAAAAGTTGGAAAGACTTATTATTGATAATGTCAAAGCCAGTGAGCTAAATGCATGAGTTTTAATCACTGCCGAGATTAATTGTGGCCTTAACTTCAGCTGTACATTGGTGAGTGCTATTTCACTTCCATGGCTTTTGATGCTCTGCCTTTGGATAAGATTTTTCCCTTCTCTTCAAAATTTCTACCTGCCTTGCAGTGTTATTCTTCAATGTGCTTTTGTTGCTTTGTAATTCTTTTATTTCTAATATAGTTGGAAAATTTTGAGAAGTTCCCAATAGGCCCACTGATTTAGGTTTTCATTTGGGATTGTTTTGTAGGTTAACTGCTTAGCTTTTAATCCTTTTAATGAGTGGGTCGTAGCCACCGGATCTACTGATAAAACTGTGAAATTGTTCGACCTACGCAAGATCAATACTGCTCTTCACACCTTTGATTGTCACAAGTAACAGTCCTACTCTAATGCTTTCAATATTTACTTCTGATGTATCTATGTTCTTCAATTGTTGAAATGAATTTCTGTTCGTGCGCAACAGGGAGGAGGTTTTCCAGGTTGGCTGGAATCCAAAAAATGAGACTATTCTGGCTTCTTGTTGTCTTGGTAGGAGACTCATGGTGTGGGATCTTAGCAGGTATCCCATAATCTGTTCAGTTTGTTATCCTCAGTACTTTACTGCACTTTGCTACTGTTAGTTCTGAAATAACTCCAAGTGATGCTTCCATTTTGAAGCGTGGAACGCTTGAATAAAAACAAAGAACAGTAGTGTTGATTCATCATTTTTCAACACAACGAATTAGTTTTATTTTTAGGCTATATTGTCTTGCAGATTCATTATACTCATTGATTGTGTATTATAGGATTGATGAAGAGCAAACGCCAGACGATGCTGAAGATGGCCCTCCGGAACTGTTGTTCATTCATGGGGGTCATACAAGTAAAATATCTGACTTTTCTTGGAACCCATGTGAAGACTGGGTTGTTGCGAGTGTGGCCGAGGATAACATACTCCAAATATGGCAGATGGCTGAGAACATATACCATGATGAAGATGATCTGCCTGAAGACTCAACTAAACCTGCTGCTTAGTGTAATTTCACTCTTTTCAATGTAGAAGTTGGTAATGTCATTGTTTAGACTCACTGGTTTTTCTATTATTTATTTCTTCCCATGTTACAATTCTCACCTCTCTACCTGGAGGACTGTATTTTACAAGGAATGAGTATGATAAACTAACATGGTCGTGATTAGTGTATGATTAACATTGTCGTGATTAGTGTATGATGGTAGCTTATGCCCTTGCAGTTCACCCCATTTTTATGGTTCCAGCTTCCAAGCTTAACGGGATCAAATATTACTGTGCACCAGATCCTTCATAATTATTTTCGTATGCCTCAATATGAGTGCATTATTTTATCGTCGGAGATTCATACCCCTCCATTAAATCAGATGATAAAATCAGATTTGGAGAAATTAGAATTTGTACTTTTATGGCTTCAGGGTGCCCTCCCTGATTTCTATCGCTTCTTCAGCGTCTGGCTTATTACTCCGCAGCATAAGGTCACGATGCTATTCATCCGTTTCGGCTCTTTATAGAAAACCCATCATTTTTCTTTTCTTTGGAGTTGATGTATGTGAAATTTGAACATGACAGCTGAACAGTCAAACAATTAAACACATGTATTCATAATCACGTCATTGCATAGCTTCAATGTTGTATAGAGAAATAGAGGTCATTCTCAGGCCACTTATATCCCTTCCCCAAACAAGGAAATCAAAATATACTCTGCCTTTCCCTTTTCCTTCCATTTTCAGCTGGCCCATTCTCAGAGAGACATGAGAGTGCCCTACATGTAACTATCACATGTCTGCCCTTCCCTCTCTTCCCTGATTTCTCTCTCTCCTTCATTTCTAACACTGCCCCCATCTTCAGTGACGTGTCGAGCAGTGAATATTAGAGAGACCAAAATGAATTGCTAATAGCCTAATACATAGGACAACCCTAAATTTCTTCCTAACCTTTGTTGTTAGGGAGTAGAGTCATTCACTTCACATGTAGGTTAGTAGTTGTATGGCGAGGTAGTCTACTCACCAAGACGGAGTTTAACATGATCCTCATCTCATGTTTTGCCCTAAAAGTTATTGTATTTTTACCATTAAGCTGATTAGTAATTTAGTACAAATATTCACTTTTCCAACAACCTTCACCTTTTCGACTGCTCATTACAACATCCTCTCTATGTCACTCCCCACATTAATATCTCTTTCCCTCTATAAATTCACATCCTGATCAAGCTTCATTCACAGCAAATTCTATCTCTCTCCCTCTTTGATCAATCTCTCTGCTTAACCCAGAACTGTCAAAGAAGAAGATACATGCATAAGTATTAGTTCTTCGAGCATAAACATGGAGAAGATTCTAAGCCGTACCACAAGACTTTCATTTCATTATCAGGTCATTCATATCTACTCCTTTCTTAGTAGTATTGTCTTGCATTGTGAGCACTTTCACATGTTTGATTTTCTATACTCTCAATACTGAAGAATTTTATACTAATACATCATCTAGTACCTTTATAAACAACACGGCTTAGATTCTCATCCAAAGGATGAAGAGATCTTAATTAGCCCCTTACCTGTCACGTTAAAGTCTTGTTCTTCTCTTTATGTTTTCATCTTCGTGCAGATTGTCAAGGGCCAGTAATACACATTCAAGTGACATGGCTCTTCACAAAGAAGATATTCATTCTTTCATTAGCCCTCACAAATTTGTTTGTTATGCATGAAGTTTGATATGTTGTCCTTGTGTTCTTCCACAATTAAGCTTGGTTGTTTGTTTCCAAGTAGCTTACGTGCGCTCTATTTTTGATAGATTGAGAGATAAATGTTCTTGTCATGGCAGATATTGATAGTAGTTAAGTACAACTTTTTGTTTTTTTTTTCCTTTTTGTTTTTTCGGTTTTTGCATTTCTTGTCCATTTTATTAAATAATCTTAAATCTTAATTACTCCAAATATCCTTTTATTAGCTTCTACTTTGCATGATAGTCTTGTTATTCTGTTCATATTTCGCTCATTCCCCAATTTTATTTCGATGCGGTTTCGGACCAAGTGCCAGAGATATATTTGAAAGGAGAGAATATGGCTTCACAAACAAGAATGCAATAGGTCGATAATATTCGAGTCGTCATTTAATAATATCTGTTTTGCGTCTAAGTCCCTTTTGGTTTCAATAAATGGAGGGTTAGCGAGTTTTGTGGCTGTTTACAGATTCTGCTTGTGCCATGTATTAAGGACCGGATTAAGTAATCAACAGTACTCTCCCCCATCTTAAATGTAGGGATTAGTAGGAGGATTTGCGCTGGTGCTAAAAATTAAGTAATCAATGGTACTAAATAAGTAAATATTTGCGGTGGTATTAAATATAAATTCTTAATACTATGGGATTTTTCATTAAGGGAGTAATACCCAATGTGTTTGATTTAGCTGGATGGTATTTTCTCATATAATACAATTAAATGAGCACACTTGCAGATAACATGTCAACATCGTAGAACCAAAATCCCATCTAAGCACTAAAGTCACCAGCCATTGATAAATTACAAAACATTTAGACATATACAAATAGCAATGTTGAATTTTATCCAATCGTGTGTATGGATAATTATTTTTGCATTTTGATGGGTATATAAGAGTAAACTTGAGAGACCAATCAAAAATTGTACTAATCCAATATTTTATTATGAGTTTTCATTCATCTGATTCTGTCTACACATACCAACTTTTAAATTATCCAGTGATTAATAATTTATAAGATCCAATCATTTTCTAAAGACAGTTGGAAAGAAAATAAGGGAGTAGATATAGGGATTAACATGGAACGTAAGCTTACAATTAATAATTTCGGTCTGATTCCAATTTCTATTGATAATTCTAATTATTTAATAGAATTATGTCAAAATATGTTCATGTGTATGCATGCATAAGCATCCCTGATATTTATGCTTAATTTGATTCCATAGACATTATAACAATCCAATTAAACTGATCTCGATTTTTGGAGATTATTGAATGACTCCGCCAATTAGTCATTGTTCAGATTTTTGAGCATAATGCAGCAATTAATGATAGAGAAAATTTGAGTCAGCAAACTATTCTTGGCCTCCTGATTTCAGCAGTCAAAACGAATAAGAGGTGATGATTATGTAAATCAATGAGAATAAAATCTATGAAGTGTTATTAAGGTTTAGCTAAATTGAAGAATAACTAAAAAGAAAAATGACAAATAAAGACTCCTGAATTGCCAAAATTACAAGAAGGTCATTTGAATAAGCAAAATTACCTTGAAGGACCTGATCCCATATTACAAATATAGAATCTTAACGAAATTTCTGAAATGCCCCTAAGCCAAATTGTGATTTGGTATAATCAAATTATAATTCGCTAAGGTGAACTTGTTATTTCCCATAGTTAATTTGTCATTTGACATACCTTCAGTCAAGTTGTGATTTGGTCTACTGAAATTGTCATTCGTTAAAGTGAACTTGTTATTTTCCATAGTTAATTTGTCATTTGATATACCTTCAACCAAGTTGTGATTTGATCTACTGAAATTGTCATTCGCTAAAGTGAACTTTTTATTTCCTATAGTTAATTTGTCATTTGATTGAGAGGTATTTCAGACATTTCATCAAGATTTTATATTTGCAATATGAGACCGGGTCTTTCATGGTCATTGTACTTATTCAGGCGACCTTCTTATAATTTTGATAATTCAGTGCTCTTTATTTGTTATTTTTCCTAACAAAAAACCAAAAAAGGAGAGAGGCCTACGTCGTCCTCCTCCTGTAAGATTCTACATTTCACGCACTAAACACACAGCTATAAACCCTATCTTAATTAGCGAATGACGCTTATATTACCCTCGGTAAAGATTAACCTCTCAGTGGATCGATTACTTTGAGCTTAGCATCAAGCACAACATGTTCGTCCAGATATAATTTAGCCCTTTGCACCTGATGATAGTGCCATGGTCAAAGTACAGGAGCATGACATAAATGCCCCGAAACAGAAAATCCCTAATGGAATCCAAATGCATTTCCATTCCCAAAAACTGGAGTCAGTCCCCGAAACGTCCAAAAAAATGGGCAGCGAAAGCCCAAAAATTTGGCCCAATCAACTGAAAACCAGAAAATAAAACCAAGTAAGCCCAAAAACCAGAACCCACAATAAAAATTTGAAGTAGACCCAAGAAAACACAGGCTCAATAGAGTCAGCCCTCATCCAGAATAATTGCAACGCTGCGTTGCGCTCGGAGCTAAAATGACGTCGTCGCTCAGGCTCTTGGAACCGGACCGGGTGCAGAAAACGGCTTGTCGTTTTTCTTGAAGGCAAAGACCCCCTGGTATCCCTGATTCGGTTCACTTCGTGATCCTCAGTGGTCAGTACTTTACTGCACTTTGCTACTGTTAGTTCTGAAATAAACTTCAAGTGATACTTCCATTTTTGAACATAAACAAAAAACACTAGGGTGGATTCACCATTTTCAACGCAGTCAGTTAGTTTTGTTTTGAGGATATGTTGTCTTGTAGATTCACAATCACAATCATTTTCTTGAACTTGTCTGTTTGGCTGCTTTTATTTCACCCGCGAAGTGTGTATACAATTAATTTCAGTTAGGGCAAAGTGTTGATCACATATACTACCTCCTGTCCTTATTATAAGACCCCGTTTGACTTTTTATTTGGTCCTAATTATAAGACCCCAATCCATTTTGTCTCTTATATTTATGCATTTTTTTCCAAGATAATCCTTCTAATAATGATAGTTCTAGCCAATATACTTAATTAGCAAGGATATTTTAGGAATGACAATACTTATTTATTACAAATAACCAACTTAACTTACTTCCTTAATCTCCTCAAATAAGTCAACTGGGTCTTATAATTAGGACCGGAGGTAGTAGTTGTTTATATTTGTACGTGAATATCATCTTTCTAATAAGTTGCTTCTCATCATCACACACACACGCGCGAGCGCAAATCTAATTCAGATTCATTCAAAACTCTCATTGCCAGACATACCACAAAAAAAATTAAGAAATTTGATATAAATTGCCGATAAGCAGTCAGGGGCTGACGTTGAATATAGTTTCATTTTAAACGAAATAAACTAATTCCTTGTTCGAGGAGGAGAGCAAAAGGGACATAAGGGGGAGATTCTATATGAACAAGAATTGATGAGTGAAACTGAAAAATGTTATATAGGGTCCCATACATGCACTTAACCCAGGATGTTACGAAACGGACTAATTCATTACTGTGGTATTCAAATTAATATTAGAGAGACCAAAACGGAAGCGTAATAAACATGAAACAGACCAATATATATTAAAGCTTTTGGAGGCATTAGGTTATAATTAGTTACAGTATGCTGTAAATATGATTCAAATTAAAGCGTCATTAGCAATAATGAGGAGGTTTGAAGTTGACGTGAATAAGCTAGGCTCAAGAGTCAAAAGACGACCCACAATACTAACCTCTTAATCCCACATTTTCAAAATCTGCTCATATCTTTTCATTGTGCGCCCGCAGGAAGCATTATTATGAGATTTAGGAGAGAGCTATAAAATTAGAAAAGAAAGAAAAGAAAAGTTAGTCTTTTTAACCCTTGAATTCTTAACCTACTTGAAACACTTGGCGGTGGACACGAATCTAGCAGCAAGTGAAATCAAATGGAAAGCATCATAATTAAGTTGGACTGATTTTGTTGGGGCTCTAAAGGGGTCTAGATAAAATAATAAATTTAGATTAGAATTGAATTGTGTGGAGTTGAGTATTGACCAGACACGCATAGCTTTATTTGCTTACCTATATATAGACCCTACATGTGTAGTGTGCACTATTTAAATTAGTCTAATCAGGTTATCACCTAAGAGACTAAGGAAACTAAACATAATTGGTATGCCTTTTAATCTGGTGATCGAGCGTCAATCATGATGACTCTTCATTTACTCCTTTCTTTATTCATATAAATCATTCTCCCCGTTATTAGGAAAAACTGATGAGTTATACGTGTTATTTTAATATTATTGTTATTTTATTTATTGCTTAGCCTTCCGGGTGAAGACGGGGTCTTATTTACTCGTGGTTTCAGTTTAATATCATAATACGCTATATATTCGTCAGGGAATCCACTTGATTTTGTTTGGGGAAAAAAACAGAGTATCGATGAGTCTGATAGTGTAATAAAGAGACTCTATTAATATGTGAATAACTTGTTAGTGTACCTCAACAGACTTGGTTAGCCGATTTAGTTAAGCCACGTGACATTCTTCACACTCCACTCTGCATATGTGTGATACTCGGAACAATAGGATTGACTACGGACTATTCACTCATCTCTCTCTCTCTCTCTCTCTCATCCTCCTTCTCTCCCTCAAACCTTTAGATTGCGTTTAGTAGGAAGCATTGAAAATGAAGGATTGGGATTAGGATTACAATTAAGAAAATCTATTAAGAGAATGTTTAGTATAAGAGATTGTTTGATATATGGGATTAGCCAAAGCCATATATGTGGGATTAGAGAATACCATAGGGGGAAGTGGTATTCCCCAATCCCACCTTTATGGGTTTATCTAATCCCATATAACAAACAATTACTCATACTAAGTGCTATTTTAATTATTTTTTTCAATTGCAATCACAATCCCAATCCTCATTTTCAATGCTTCCTACCAAA
Organism: Neltuma alba; assembly: GCF_004799145.2. Lineage (NCBI taxonomy): Eukaryota > Viridiplantae > Streptophyta > Magnoliopsida > Fabales > Fabaceae > Neltuma > Neltuma alba. Next base: position 76,783 of record NW_021633084.1, on the reverse strand, counting down.
CGAGACCTTAGAGTCAAACTAAAAAATGTTAAATGGGGTGCAGCTTGCACTTAGCCAGAATGGACGAAAAAGACGAAAGTTGGTTGTTCCTGTCTGAAGAGCTTCAAGGTTTTGAAATTAACGTTAAAAGCATGAGAGATCACCAAAACGATTTCGAGCATGAGATTAATTAATTACACTACGATTTAAATATGATTATCATTAACGTTAACTCCTAACGCTGGGGTGTATATGAGTTGGAGATGACCCACAATACTGATCTTAATGCGCGGCCTTTCAAAAAGTTCAATTCCAATGTAAGTTCAACGTGTTAGACACTAATTAATATACACACACGCGCAAGATGATCCATTTTTACCAATGCGAGTCTGTATAATGCGCATAATCCCGTACGGATGGTTAATTCGATTTGATTATATCTTGGTGGTGGGCAAATCGTGAAGGAAATGAGAAATAAATAAAAGAAAAATAAAGAAAAAGTGAAGTAGATCGCTGCATATCCCTATAGCAGGCAATATAATCAGCATCTGCCCTTCCCTTTCTCCCTCACTAATTAAGCTCCCTCATATTCAAAGCAAATTAAACCCTATCTCCCTCTCTCTCTCACCGATCTAAAAGAAAGGGATGAAATCTTCTCTGGGTAATAATTAAATCTCGGAATGATTGCTCTTCTATTACTTAGAGAGGGGTCATTTTCAGTTTGTTTAATAGAGCAAAGAGGGTAGCCATAACTTTGCGCCCCAAACTGACCTTCTTCACAGCCCATCTCTGTCTCTCCCTCTCTATAAAAGCACACAATCCTCATCAAATTAAATCCTATATCCCTCTCCCTTCTCATCACTCTCTCCAGCAGCATTATGAGTTCTCAGCCCCCTAATCCTCCAGGACCTTCGGGTACTCAAATCCCTGATGGCAAGGCTATTTTCTCCAAATCAAGGCCACCTCCTCCGACTAAGAACCCTAATCCTCCAAGAACTTCAGGCACTTCCATCCCTGGTCCCCAGGACATCTTCTCCACCACACCAAGGCCAACTCCTCCATGAGTCTTATTTCATTATCAGGTAATTCATATCCACTCCTATTTTAATAGTATTGTCTTCCACTCTGGAGACTTTCTGCTTAGGTTATTAATTAAGCCACTAAGGGCTATAAGCCACTTCTTCCATTCCCTCCTCTTCCCAACAACAAAAGATATATTTCACTCCTATTTTAATTTTTTTAAAATTTTTATTTTTTTAATTTTTTTAAAAAAATCTGATTTTTTTAATTATATTTTTTTGAGCTTAAATATTATAAAAACATCTTTTTTATTTGTTTGGGCACTCTTAAACAAAAGCTCAAAATATTACATATAATAGTCATTAAAAACTCTAAACAAAAGCTTTTAACACAATAAAAACTTGCTAAAAATTCTAATCATCAATAATCTCAAATCATTAACAAATATAAAAACTAGAAATAAATATATCCATAGTTCCATACAATAGTCTCAAATCTTAAAAAAATATGAAAAAAAACAATATTATATAAAAAATTAAAAAAATTAAAAAAAAAAAAGGGACCGGGACGGGACGACCTCGTCCCGTCCCGATCCTTTTTTTGTCCCGTCCCATCCCAATAAGACCGGGACCGGAACGGACCGACCGGGCCGAGCCGGCCTTGAACACTCCTAATATAAATGACCGATAAACTGTTAGGGCTGAGGTTGAATATGATTTCATGCTAAACGAAATAAACTAATTCCGTGCTCGAGGAGGAGAGTAAAAGAGAAATAAGGGGGAGATTCAATATGAACAAGAATTGATGAGTGAAACTGAAAGATGTTAAATAGGGTCCCATACATGCACTTAATAGCCAGAATGTTACGAAAAGGACTAATTCATTGCTTTGGCATTCAAATTAACATTAGAGAGACCAAAACGAAAATCTAATAAACATGAAACAGACCAATATATATATATATATATATATAAAAGCTTTTGGAGGCATTAGATTATAATTAATTGCAGTATGCTGTAAATATGATTCAAAAGCGTAATGAGCAATAATGTGGAGGTTTGAAGTTGAAGTGAATAAGGCTCAAGAGTCAAAGACGACCCACAATACTAACCCCTTAATCGCAACATTTTCAAAATCTGCTCATATCTTTTCATTTTGCGCGGGCAGCATTATTATGAGATTTAGGAGAGAGCTAGAAAAATTAAAAAAAATATATAAGAAAAATCAGGGCTTGTTTGGTTTCGTGTTTTGAAAAAAAAATTTGTTTTTAAAAACAAAAAAACTTGTTTGGCAATTTGTTTTTAGTTGATTGTTTTAAAAAAGACAAAAATATGTTTTTAAAAACTGAAAAACCAAAATAACTTTTACATGTTTTCTTGTTTTTTGTTTTTGTTTTTGTGTTTTTTTGTTTTGAAAAATTAGAGAAATCTTCTTCTCTCATCTACTAACTACTATTTATCACTACCGGTGATAACTACCACTTATCAAAGTGCAATTTTTTATATATATATTTTTCAAATGTGATTTTTTTTAAATTATTTTCCAAACAAATTTTTTTGTTTTTTGTTTCCAAAACTTGTTCTTAAAAAAAATTTTATAAAATTGTTTTGAGAACAAGAAAACAAAGAACAAAAACAAACAGGCCCTTAATTTTTTTAACCCTTGAATTCTTAATCTCGTTGAAACAGTTGGCAGTGGACATGAATTTAGCAGCAAGTGAAATCAAATCATAATTAAGTGGTACTGATTTTGGGGTTCTAAAGGAGTCTAGATAATATAATAAATTTAGATTAGAATTGAACTGTGTGGAATTGAGTATTGACCAGACACGCATAGCTTTATTTGCTTACCTATGTACAGGCCCTACATAATTGACATGCTTTTTAATCGGGTAATCTTGGGTCAATCACGATGACTCTTTTCATTTACTCCTTTCTTTATTCATATAAATCATTCTCTGCATTATTAGGAAAAACTGATGAGTTATATGTGTTATTTTAATATTATTATTTTTTTTAATAAAGCTAGCGCCTGGTTTCAAATTCAAGACACCTCCAGATTAAATCTTGGTGAGTTTGCCGTGAAGGCTAAATTTGATGCTCGTTATTAGGTTCTTGATTTAATTTTGAACACGACGTATGGAAATCATGAATTTTCAAACAAGTCATTATTAATATATAATTTAATAAATTTGATGCTTGTAATTAGTTTTGCTTTTTGCCTGCCTTGAATCTCATGTTGGTTTTCGTTTACTTGCAGATCAGCAAGTGAAGTGTCAATAATGCATATGTGTGTGTAGAAGTGATATGGATTGATGAAGAAGAAAATATATATACATGTATATATATATATATATATGAAATAAGGGAAGCAAAATTAGAAGGCAATCAATTACTAGTATTATTGTTATTATTATTAACAGTGATTTGGTATTGTTTTGCGCCTGGGCTTGATCATTAACCATTAATGAACGCTAACGGGGTAGGAGGAGGAGGAGGAGTAGTGGAGCTTCCATTTGTGCATGACGTAAACATTGGAATAATAGGAAGTCACGTGTATGAAAAGTTTGAGCGTTTTTTGAGCTTCGTGCCACATCATATATATTTGGTATTGTTTTGCGCCTGGGCTTGATCATTAACCATTAATGAAAGGCAAAGTAGCTAGCAAGTTGAAGCACGCAATAATTAATACCCTTACTTTGGAAAGACACACACACAGATATTTATATACATGCAACGTCCTTGCTTCGGTGGTTTGGTTGCTGTTTTAGCCAACAAACTTGATTAGTAAAGGTATTTTGAAAAAGACAATACTTATTTATTACAAATAATTAAATTACTTTATTTTCTTAATCTACTCAAATTAGTCAACTAGTTTTTATATTTAGGACCGGAGGTAGTATATATGAAGAATTATGAATTAAACTTTTATCTTAATTGTGAGGTGATTTAATGAAGCAAGGCAAAACAATATAATATTGGAGTGATCCGGAAGCAGTAAATTAAAATCGATAAATATTTTTGGTTTAATTTAAGTAAATTAATCAACCCAAAATCATTATGAATTAAACTTTGATCTCACCCGTTTGCATCTGTCCTGCCAATTTTCAATGAATTGCTTCTCATCTCCGAATCATATATAAAAATATAATGACAACTTTATCTGGTTACTTCTCAGTATATACGCAAATCCGATTCAAGTTTACTCAAGGGATGCTAATAATTGAAGTTGTTAAGAGTTTAAAAATGTAGGAAAATATGCATGAATGGGGGAAGATGGAGAGGATAAAAAAATAATAAGTGGGAAGGGCAAATAGGCAATGAGCGGGTCGGTAGGATGGAGTCATTCACGTGAGGGAGAGGTGAGAAATTTATAATGACAACGTTGGCAACGATGGGCCTAATCTCATTCCTGCGCCTCCCTGTCGCATTCTCTCTGCCTGCCTCTCTTCTTTTCACTGTGCCCCTTCCCCTTTTTCAAGTTCATATCCAAATTTACCTTTGTTAAAAGGATATTTGGATAAGAACAAAATCATAATTTTAAAAGTATTTTTATAGTATATGAAATAAATATATGGAGGAGTTTGTCTCGATTTACAAAAAAATATTTTTGAAAAGTGATTCTGGGATTACCTAAATACCTCATAAATCTTGGATTCATAATTAAATTTGGGTTAGAAAGTTGAAATTACATTTCTTAGAAAGTGTTTGAATAGAATCCGAAATATGATTTTAAAATAATTTTACCATATATAAAGTAAATATATGAAAAAATTTGCCTGAATTTATAAAAAAGTATTTAAAAAAAAATACTTTTTTCAAATGCCAAATATCCCCATAGTCTATAACTCGTTGCTCTACTAGTGTTGATATTCGCTCATCCCTTACATTTAAATGAAACCTTCAATTTTAAGTTGGTGTTAACATGTCAGCACTCACTTAGAATGACGGCAGGGCACTTTAAAAACAGTTTTTTTAATAATAAGTTATGAAATATGAAATAAATATGTAAAAAAAATTTGTTCCAATTTACGTATTTATAAAGGATTATGTTAAGTAAAGATTAATGTGTAAATTTGTCCTGAAAATTTTTGTTTACTAGCACTTAGTGTAATATCCCACATAAAGCTATGCCATACTTAAACATACAAGTAGCACATGCGTGTGTTTACTAAGGTACATAAAAGAAGAATCTTAACTTTCGTTTTAGTTCACTAAATAACCATGATATATAAAAAAGAAATACCATACCCAAGCACATATCATGGTTATAAAAAAATATCATACTTGCTACTTCACCTTAACCATGTTAGAGAAGAAGAAAAAAACTTAACCCCTAACATGGTTATTTAAATGCCCAACATACCTGGTTAACATAGACATGATATAAAATAAATCACAAGAAAAGTATCACTAAATGACCCACTTATTCAGATGCAATTGCCACAATGTTCAGTTGTGGGTCTAAGGCCCCTAAAGCAATCAATAAAAATATCCATAGCTAAAGAAGCAAAACACTCTAGTAGTAATAACAAGTCCAAAATAAGCCAATAACAGTTTAAAGAACATCATGGCTCTTAGGTGGCAATTAAACGTAAACCAAACATAAATTCTAGAATCGAAGTGCAGTCACTAGTGTAAGTGACCTCACGCTTACAGTGCCTTCCCCGCTGCATCACCCCTGCTGCTCTCACCTGAAAATTGGTGAAGTAACGGAATGAGACCACTGTCTCAGTAACATAAATTATACCCATCTTACCTACTAGTACCCTTACGAGATGTCAGGTAGGACTAATAGTTCAAAATCAATAGTTACCAATAGCATATGAATAGCACGCAGACAGGCATATCATTCAAGATCACATTAAGTCATAATATCCAAACTAAATAAAATGCAGCATAATTGTCACATTATCACAATACATTAAATTTCCAATTCCACCTTATAACCTCCTTATAACTGCCGACTGAACCCATGGGCTAATTGCTACCCACGTCATAACTGACTCTCACAAGCTTCCCACAAGTGTGATGCGGACCGGCCAAAGTCGACAGAGCACACAAGGGCCATGGGTTCCTCCAGAAAGGGTTACTATCCTGGGATACCTCTAGAGTGTCTCAAGTCCAGGGTTACTGCCCTGGTAATATGGGCCAGCCATAGAGCGCCCTATGGCGGCCTACCACGTGATCACAATATCATATGCTTCTGCACAATCTCCTCCCCAGAATATTATCCAATCACAATTCATAGTAATTTATCATATTCACATCCATAGCTATTCAATTTATATTTGACATTCTCAACTATAACACACAAGACGATATTTCACAATTTCATGCTCATTCAGTATGGTTTGCCACAGCACCATATAAATTTCCACAACCAACACCGATAACTAAAAATAATAAATAATAAATAATAAATGATAAATAGTAAATAAATAATTCTAAGATGGGCCACTCACTATAGCAAACATGGTCCTCTCATCCAGTTCCTAAAGTTTCAACAAGAATTTCCTCTTCAACAAAATAAAGTCCCACAAGGCTAATTTAAAATCTATAAAAGGTCGCCATAATTCCTGATAAATCTTTTCGTAAAACGATAATCAAATCATCCTCATAAATTGTCATGCTTTGAAAGGAACTCGTAGGAGTCACCAGTAAGTAAGATGAATAGAATTCACGTTACCTGTTATCCTTTAGCCACAAGGATTCAAATAGCAATTTTCCAAACAATCAATGTTCTCCGTAAGAGGCTACAAAAATCACATATATAATATTAACATACAGTTTTGAACTATTAAAAACTAATTTCTTTAAAACTATCCTAAAGCCTTAGTATTACCCCATGGAAACGTACAGCTTCTTCTAGTTTCATATTCCATTATAATTTATTTAGCTCACTATGATAACTAATTATATGAAAGTCTTGCGGTCTCCTTAGAATTACTTAAGCCTTCAGATTCTAAATTAAACCAGTCTCATATTGTGTAGGTACCTATAACTATGGGTTGAAGAAAGAAATTATCCAAGACCAAAGAAAATGCTGAAGACTAAAATAACAGAGTTCACTCAAACCTTGACAACAGATCCAGACATTATTACTTTTAATTCAAGTATATCACCATCAAAAATTTATTTAATTTGTTTATTCAAGTGCATCCTACTCCTCTGTATCCACCAATTCGTGTGTGTGTGCGTGCGTGTGGCATGTGTGTGTATAACCACTCCCCTCTACCTACTAATATATGTATCTATATGTGACCATGTGCGTGAGATGCTTCTGACATGAGGAAGGGTGATTAGACACCAAAAAAAAAAAAAGGAGAGACGTGAGGGAAAGACAATGGGAGAGAGGAAATCAATAAAAGAGAATAAGAGAAGGAGCAAGTTCACACCTGCGTGAGATCTCCTAAAAGCCGTCAAGAGCTTGTAGCAATGTGAATGTATTTAGAGGAAGTAAGAAAAGAGAAGGGTTTTGGGGAGTATGGCGGCTGATAAGGATATTAGATGGGAGTAGGAGTAGGTTTCAGGTTTCTAAAATATATCCCTAAAACTTATAAAATTCAAATTTAATTTTTTTTTCATATAATCTTATATTTCTATATCTCATCTGATCTTACTTATTATTCTTATTATTATCAAAATCCTATCAGATATGGTAATTTAAAATTTAAACCATTCTTTCCTAAACATAATATTTTTAAATATTTTATCCTCCTTTTATTTATCTTTAAATATTTATACATAGCTCTCTTTAATTATTTCAGATTCTTATTTTCTATTTAATCTTTACATCTAAATATATTGTTTCCCTTCTCTTTTATCTTATAATAATTTTTTTTAATTTTTTTTATATATAACACTACCCGTACTAAGTCCCCAAACAAATAAAAAATAAATTTAAAAAAATGGGATGTTACACTTAGCATCCAAAAGTTGTTTCGAATGCAAGTTTGCCTTAAAAATTTAAAATCTTAGCAATGTTAACAGTTAATGTTACTGTTTTATTTTTTTTAATGATATAAGACAATATTATTATGATTTTTAATTTTTTCCAAAAAATTATGTCAAAAAAAATAATCAAATGCTCAACACTTTTAAATGAAAATTTCGGAATTAAACGAACCACTCCACATGGGCCGTCCCCGTATGACTGTGTTGAGTGAGGGAGAAAGAGAGAATTGAGTTTATTTGGCATTTTAGTCAACTCGCTAGGCCCCACTCCAACTGCCACCATCCATCTCTATTCTCTGTTTTGAAGAAATCATTCGCCTCAGTACTAGTGTCACACTTCCATCCTCTATTCTTTCCTTCTTTTTTCCTCTCATACTAATAAAAATTATAATTATAATCTATAAATGTAAAGAAGTGGATTTATATAAATAATTTAAAAAGGTCAGACTGATGTAGGTTTTTATTTATGAAAAGCGTACAAAAATATGATCGCGGTAAACAGTAAGAGCTTATCCAAGTGATGCTGCCATTATGGAACGTGGAATGCTTGAATATAAACAACCAACAGTTTGATTCATCAGTTTTGAACGCAGGCATTGTTTCTTGTCTGGTGACAAGCCCAGAAGAAGAGCTCTTTTATCATTTATAACAGTTATAATTTTGAGAGGGACGGGGCTAGAATGATGTACCAACATTTCCAATTTGCCTTTCACAATAAAGGCTCGTTTCTAGATTCCGCCATCCCTGTCGTACCAACCTACCATTTGTCCCTTTTATAAGCTAGCAGTGGAGCAATTCATTGTTGATGTTTTGACGAACATACTTACCCCACAGCTTACCCCTAACATAGTAAAAATAGAGCAATCTCATCGTTACCCTAGCAGACTTTTTAACTCCTTATATATCTTGTGATAATTAGGCATTTTATTTATTTTATAAATAGTAACACATAATGTTTGAAATTGCCACATATGTATCAAAAATGAAATTTGTGACTGTGTCTACGAAGAGGCTGTCGGGATAAATCAGTGACAGAGACAATGATGCGCAAAAGATGAAATTTAATCTCAGCCTCTACCTCAATGTATACATCCCACAGATATTCTATTTGAAAATGGCAATTCATTGTTGCCAAGGTTTTGGAAAATTAATAAATATAATGGATAAAAGTAATTCTAAAAAAAAAAAGCAAAATGGAGAGCTCTGCAGAAATGGCCGCCATAACAGCACAAAATCCAGCTGATATTGCCCACGCGTAGCCTTCCCTCTTCATACAATCCATGTTCATACAGAAGAGGGGCTGATGATGTTATTTGTGTCCAAACAGTCCCATGTATGCACCCAACTCCCCGGAATCTGCACCTGCGTCACTCTTATTCATAACCTCTTGACTATTCCTACAAGTTAAATAAATAGATTTTTTTTAAAAAGATATCACGTCACTTTATGACAAAAATTTCTACAAGGAATAATCATTCATTGCCTAGCTTTCCGCGGTGAAGGCGCTAGGCCTTGTTAATATATAATCATCCCTCTTTTACACATAGCTTTTTAAAAAAGAAAAAAAGAAAAAGAAGAAGAGAGACAGAGACCAAAGGGAATTGCTTTTATCAAAAGACCAAAATATAAGTATTTTGATTAGACGCTTGTTAATAACAAGGTTTGTTATCGGTCAAAAAATAACGAGGCTTGCTGGTTACATGCTTACGTATGATCCAATTAATGTGCCGACCTGTTTGCTTGTTGAGCATGTTACCACGACTTCATCTAATATTTTCTTTGAAAAATAATAGATTCATTGTAAATAATACTATGTTTGATCCTTAATATAAAAGTTTATTTGATTTTTATTTTGGTCCTAAATATAATATTCTAATTCACTTTGTCATGTCTATCCTTTTTTTTTTCTTCCCAAAATAGTCATTGTAATAATGATAGTTCTAGTCAATATATTTGATTAGTAGAGATATTTTAAGAAAAATAATACCTATTTATTATAAATAACTAATTTAACTAATTTTTTTAGTCTAATCAAATTAGTCAACTAGCTATTATATTAATGATTGAATATAGTAAATATGAGTTGAAGACAAACCATAATATTAATTTTAATTGTCATTACAAAAAGTTCAATTCCAACGTAAATTTAAGGTGTGGGACAGTAATTAATACACAGACGCACAAGAAGACATTGTGGATGAAGAGAGAGGGATGGAAAAAAAGTAGGTGGGGATTGTCCATTATATTTTCCCAACCAATTACCAATGGGATAATGCATAACCACATACGGATGGTTAATTTGATTTGACTATTATATTTTGGTGGTATAGTCATGTGCCCCTTGAGAACGATACACATTCTCAAAGCAAATTAAACCCTACCTCTCCCTCCCTCCCTCCATCCCTCCCCATTTGGATCTCTCATCCATTCTCTTCAGCAGCAGTATGAGTTCTCCAACTCAGCCCCCAAACCTCCTGCAAGACCTTCTTCTTCAGGTACTAAAATCCCTAATCCCCAGGCTGTCTTCTCCCCCTCACCCACGCCACCTCGTAACCCTCCAAGACCTTCTTCTTCAGGCACTCGAATCCCTGATGCCCAGGTTGTCTTCTCCCCCACATCAACGCCACCTCCTAACCCTCCAAGACCTTCTTCATCAGCCACTCCAATCCCTGATGCCCAGGCTGTCTTCTCCCCCACATCAACGCCACCTCCTTCGTGAGTCTCATTTCAATAGCAGGTAATTCACTCCTTTCTTAAGATTTCTGTATTCTCAATAGTAAATGGTAGTCCGGACTGGGAGCGCAGTATCGCCTTTGTTTATCCTTACAGTGATCTCTCACTCAGCAGAAAAATTGATCACCTGCTAAGGTAGTTGTAGAAATATGCCTCTTTTAGTTTACTGTAGTACCAATTCTGACTCGGAACTACATCAAGCCTTCCTCATCCATTACCATCTGTTAAACTAATTTTTCTTCTTTCTCTCTCGCCAGAATATCCTCCCCCCTCTGCTGTCTGTTTCCTCACTAAGCGCTCTTCTTCTCTTTTCAACCTTTCCTCACACCTAAAGCTTTTTGGCCTCAAGTCTTTGTTTAGCCCGCCTATGATCTGTCGGATACTGTTGCTCTATTTTTGGACATATATAGGATTGGAGATCACCCAATTCTTTATTTACTAACGCAGAATTCATACTACGCCTCCGGATTTGGTGGCTCAAAGAAGGAAGTGGTTGTTAACAATCAAGTCTAGTTGATGTTTACAGAAAAAAGGCAAAAGAGGAAGAAAGAATTCAAATTTATATCAGTCATGTTAATACAATATAATTCAAGAGCAGAAACACATATGTACATATGAGGAGCTTGCCTACCAGTATCCCTCATCGCGCGCGTGTGTGTATTTCTTTTGACAGAGTGAGAGATAAGTGTCCTTGCCATGGTGGGCCGATTAATAAATAGTAATTAACAAAAAAATTTCTCATCCATTTTATTAAATAATCGTAAATCTTAATTACTCCAAATATCCGTACGAAAAAGCAAGACAATCCCTTTATTAGTTTCGACGTAATTATTGTTCTTTTCATATTCTGCTCATTTTGATGCAGACTGTGGTGGTCAAGTGCCAGGGATATTGAAGGGAGAATGTCTTATTCATAAACAAGAAGGCAATAGGTCAATAATATATATATATATATATATATATAGATGTATATCTATGTGTGTTGTGTGTGTGTGTGTGTGTTTTCATTTGTCTCTAGGTCCCTTATCGCTTGCCTCCATAAATATAGATTTGGCAAGGTTTGTGGTTCGTTATTATACATGGACTGTGTTTGTATCTTGTTAGATTGTGTTTCTATTCATATATAGACTTCGTTTAATTTGTACCTTATATTTATGAGTGACAAATATTGCATACACTTCTACCGCCTTGTCTGTGATGATATAGAAACTTTACCAAACAGATTATTGGAAATCTATGTCCTGCCTATTATACTAAATATAAGAGTTAGATAACAAATTGTGAATATTAAAAAAAATTAGTAAGTTAATTATTTGTAATAACTATATGCTATCTTTGCTAAATTATTATTGTTAATCAAATGCATTGGAACCATCCATTAATGTAAATTCTTTAATATGTGCAATGGCTACAGAGACTATTTTAAGAATAAATAAATAAATATGAAAAACAAGATGAATTATAATTATATAGTCAGGGTCAAACTGAATCTCCAACAAATTCTTATACTAAGAATCATAGGAATAGTGAATCATAGTCAAAGGCCCAAAAACAAAAAAAGAAAGAAAAGAAAATCTAGGATTAGTTAGCTACATTTTTTCTCTATAAACTTATGACCTCAAATACTTCTATGGGGACACAACACAACAGAATATCGAATCGTAATTGCATAATAATTCCCCTAATGATCCATCTGTCATCACACACGCATATATTCGGTGAAGACTAATTAATTAAGTTATAAGATTAAGTCACTTTAACTGCGACGACATGGCCAATGATATATGATTTGTCTCTTTACAAGAGGCCACAAGCTTATCTATTCCATCGAATGTCCCCTTTGAAATGTCAAAACACTCAATTAAATGAAAAAGTCACTGAACATCTATCATACACATTATCAGTTCTCATACGCGTCAAAAGCTTGATATCTGTTTCAAAGTAGCCTTGTCAATTTGACTAACCCCAACCAACTAACAAATTTAATCCGTGTGGATACAAAAAAACTTTGTCTAATCTCAAGTATTTATTTGTTTTCTTCATTCCAAGCGTGCGTGTTACTTGGTGCCGTGAATCAATTGCCTTCTCATACTTGGTTTACCTTAATCATAATATGAATAATATTAGTTATGAATTTTTTTAAAATAATTCTTACAATTAATGTAACCAAATAAAGATTCACGCAGCGATGAGCTCGATATATATCAAATGGAAATTTAATTAAAAAAATTTTTTTGTGTGTATTGATATATTGATGATATGAATGATTTATTGTTGGGATCTTTTCTATTCAATTATGTACTACTTAAAGAATAAGTAATATATATATATAAAATAAATTTATTCTTCCTTTGTAATTATTTCTGAGTACTTTCTTATTTTTGGAATATATATTAGGGTGAAGGAGAGAAGGTGACAAAGAAGACTATGAGGGGCCAACATGCCTCCAAATTCCATCTATCTTCCAAGCTTTAACTTTTTTGATAATTCCATCATGACCTTTTCTTCAGCAAAATCTTGAAATAGTTTTGGTAGTTTCAGTTGATGACAGCTGCATGTTGGCGCACGTTCTCCAATATGCCTCCAGATTCCAACATGCCTCCAGATTCCATCTATCTTCCAAATGGATTTGTGTTTTGGCTTAAAATAAAATAAAATAAAAACCAACATCAAGCCTATGCTGAGAAAGTTTGGGCGAAATATATGAAACCCTAGCAGAAGAGGCTAGGGGGTGATGATTTTATTTGTTTTTAAGTCGAGGGGTCATTATAATTTATCACAATTATTTCCTCCATGCGCATCAAGTTGGGCAAGTTGTTCTCGTTCTCTCTTCTAACGTCCTCCAATCACTTCCACGGGGAAACAAAGCCAACCACAAGATTCTACAGTACATTTTCTCATTCTTCATGCTCCATATGTCTAATGCGAGCAGTACAGAAAAGTCCAATAGACGACATATATGTCTGACACGGATCAATCCCAATGCATTAATCAATCCGAACCGCCTATATATATGTATATGTGTGTTGAATAATGTTCAATCTTATGCTTCTCTGTCCAATTATTCACCCATCTTTTTGGCATCCAACAGCACCTGAAATACGAAGAACAATTGTTTGTATTGCGATGTTCAAGCGAATGCACAGTGGCTATTTGAATCAATATGGATGAACGGTGTGCGAACACGTGTTACAAATGTGGAAAATATGGGAGCAGCTTCTCTCCTTCTCTTTTTCTCTCCGTTGCAGTCCGCTGACTCTTTTTGCTTTTTCGTCAAGTTGATTTTGTTAGTTTCAGTTGATGACAGCTGCACGTTCTCATACACGCGTCAAGAGAGTCATAGTCTTCTTCTTTTTCTTTTTTTTTCCTCCTGCGTGATGAAGAGAGTCATAGTCGATCTTGAGATTTCATATCTATAATTAATTAATAAGCCTGACCATTGCTTTTCTCTGTGTAATTAGTACCGGGTCCTGTGAAAGAGAGAAGGGTTATACATGTTTTGACATCTTTGTTTAGCCCCTAGAAAAGACCTCGGAACAATGTGTAATTATGTGTTTTGCGCCTATTGGCGGTTATAAATTTGAAGCAGAAAATATTGAAACGAAACAATGTGTGGATCCTATAATTTGTGTTCCTTTACGTTTGAACATGAAGTGGTGGTGGGGGGAACTTGACTCAACATATCCGATACATTGATGCTCAGCATCTCATCGCGTTTCCAAAGTCCCATATAAAATTGTATAGGGAAGGGCAGATTGATATTTATAAATAGGCAAGGACAGATTAATATTTTTATATATATCTAGATCTTTTATTCCTAGTCTTCAAAAATAAATCAGCAATCTTGATTGATCTTGCCCAGTCATCTTTTTCTTGGGCTGCTTCTATCTCATCTCTTAAGTCACTTTCCACTTGAGTGGCACTGTAACCTCCCAATATCATCTGAATTGACAGATTAAAAACAGCATTAACCTGATGCGTTATTGTATTGTACATGACGGATAAAGAGATCAATGGGATAAATATGTTTGAACAAAGTCGGATGCAAGATTGGACGGTTAATTACCCAAAAAAAGAATTGATCTTTAATTTTTGCATAGATATAATATATACCAACGCGTTTGAATTGAGCGGGAAGGCCTGTGAGTTAGAAGAACGCGTGGATGTGTACACAAAGAGAGGGTTATCGTATAGAGACGGATTAAAAGCAATAAAGGACGGGTCATCTTCGGGCTGCTTGTCTGTCTCTCCCTCTCACAGTGGGATGGCTTGATGGTTGGTGAGACGGGCGGGGTGGGTCCCAGCTAGCAACGGGGAGGTAGGCTCGCAAACCGAAGGGGAAGGGCTAACTGGTAGCTACAAACGTTGGCAGCCGGACCAATTAATGAATGCCCGAACAACTTGCTATATGTATGCACAACCACTAAGTTCTTTAACTTTGTTTGTCAAAAAAGGAACAATATGTAATTCAAAAAAGTTATATTTATTTATAACGTTAGAGGGGGGGGGTATAAGCATGATATATATGTTTTATATGCAACTACTATCTAATGTTTACATCATTAATAGTGGTATCTACAATTATGTCAACATATGTATGCATGTGCATCCCTAATATTATAACAATCTAATTAATTAAACTCTCGATTCAGTGATTCAATGACTCCCCAAAGCAGTCCTTCTTCTTCAGACTTTTGGGCATATTGCTGTACACAGTAATAGTGGAGGAAATTTGACTAACTATTACCCCGATCCGGAATATGAGATTTATGCGTGTGGTTGATTTGATTTGTTGTCCTTGTTTATTTGGTTCCATAAACATAAAGATAATTGGCTTGTGGGTTCCGTATTTTGAATATCCGTAGCCTAGTTCTAGATATTGAACAAATTTATTGATTATCACTTCAATATATATTGAGAGAAGGGGGCCTTCACCAAAATCTTAATCGGTCTATTTGGTGTGATGATTTGGGGTGAAAAAGTAACTTATAGATGTGATAAGTCAATTTTCAAATTCAGGAGTTGTTTTCACAACTTTTGGCCAACCTAACTTATGAGTCAAAAGCTATTTTTTTAAACACGATTGTAAAAACATCTAAAACTTACTTATAACTTATGCAAAAATAGCTTTTTAAAATTAAAAGATATTTTTGCCCTTATATATATATGTTGTTCTTATACTTCCTTTTATATATTCCTTGTGCTTCTCAATCAGTTTTTAAATATTTATTTTTAATATTATCTTAACTGAAAATAATTTTTAACAATTTTTATAATATTTTTTATTCTTGATATTATTTTTCATTTTATATTTGCATGAATTATACAGAGTATATCATCTAATTAATTATGTATATTATTTAGTTCAAAAATTTTCACATTACTGTGATTTCTGATTTAAATATATTTTATTCATTAAATATAATTTTTTCCTTTTTTTAACCAGGGTAATTTCTTATTATAATAATTTAAAATTATTATATTTTGTAAATTCATATTTTTAATTATTTTTTATTATTTAATAAAATTTATACCTGTTTTAAATCCAAATGTTTGCCAAAACAAAGAGTATAAGTGGTTGGAAATTTATAACACATAATGTTGGACTAATTCATGAAAAGCGGTCAAGCTTAATTTTGAAATGAAATTAAGTGACTTACTTGTGAGCCAATCCCACGGTTAAAGAGAATTTTTATGTAATTTTTTTCTCAACATTATATTAATCCCATTTCCTTGCTTCTGAACATCTTACAATAATGTCTTCTCCGGTTTCAGTATTGTTCTTCTTCCTTTTACTTTTCTAGTCTTATTTATAAGTTATTTTCAACACATATAGACTGAAAAAAAACTTAAACTTCATTAACTCTCATTTAAAATTTAACAAATTTTTAATTTTATCCCTATTTAATTAATATACACTATACCTTATGTAAACAAAGTCAACACAATAACAAATGAAGGGAAAAATTGTACATCCGTACAAAAAATTCTCTCAGTGGCTTATAAATAGGACAAAAAAATATCCTCTCTCAGCCCTATAAATAGAACCAGATGAGTATATATGTTTTCATTTCTCATTCCAATCTCATATACCTTATCGGTTCTCATACGAGTCAAAAGTTTGATATCTGTTTCAAAGTGGCTTTGTCAATTTGATTACCCTTAACCAGCTAACAAATTTAAATCCGTGTAAATTTTGGTTAATCTCAAGTCTCCATTCCAAGCGTAGGTGCTACTTGGCACGTTAAAGGTTGAGAGGTTACAACACACAAGTTATAAGTAACCAATATGTAAGTATTAGTGAGGCTAGGCAGAGTAATACCACGCAAGCGTGGGCCGATTAGATCCAAGAGGTATATTATATATATGAAGGACCAAAATTGCGTTTAATTATCATTGCATCAACTGTTGGAGTTGTGATACACAAAATCTTTAATTCAGACAACATCGGCCCCCACATACACTCTTGAGCTTAATAAGGAATTATAACGCTCCTAGAAATTGATATATTTGGTTCAATGTATGATGAGGTATGGAAAAAAAGTACTGACAGGATCCATTCTTATGTCACTAAACAATGGGATTCTGTATGATGCATGTACCGCTGTTTTGATTATATATATAAAAAAACAAAAGGAAGAAAGTAGTCATTTTGGTTAAACTTAAAACACATGAATGTTAAAAAATATTTAAAGGGATGCCACAGCCACATTAATTCAGACGAATCACACTTGAAGCTTAATTTTGGTTAAACTTAAAACACATGAATGTTAAAAAATATTCAAAGGGATGCCACAGCCACATTAATTCAGACGAATCGCACTTGAAGCTTAATTTTTCACACCCTTTTTTATAACCAAAACAAAGCCTTTAATTATATAGAAGGCAAGTAGCTAAGTTGGAAATTTAGTGATGCCGGGGGGACACTATAATCTCTTCTCGGTTTCCATGTAAATATATATCCTAACATGGAATTACGTTTTCCTTTAACAAGGCAAGCTAAGGTGGAATATAAAGAATAAACCAAAATGACATCTGATCAAAGGCCTCCATATCGGCCTCCGGAAGATCCTGCCCAACTTGCGCCCCACAATAGTCTGGGGCCTGCTGGAGATAATTTAAATCTCTACTCGATCCGTGACTTACCAAGACATATAATCTGCACATTTTAGTGCTTCTCTATGCGTATGACCCTAGTTTTCACTTTTCAATATTGAAATTGAAACACATTATTTAAGGCTTCAAACATGACTAAGATAAAATTAAATAACTAGCCTTAAAAAAATACGTATTTTACAAAGTCTTAAAAATATTTAAAAACTCTGAATAAATCAAATTAAAGTCTTAATTATAAAAACAAATGAAACCTTACATCACAAAGTATTTACATTTTACAAGATATGATGAATAATTAATATTTAGAGCGAAAAAACATATGGTATTTAGCGCATTTTGATTAAAGATTTATAAGTATTTTTTGGATGTTTATCTTTTTTGTTTTTTTGAGTTAAGGGCATTTTGGTACTTTCATGATTGACAACAGAGGTCAGAGGAAAATATGTCAAATAGGTATAAGATATTCATAAATTTAACCAAATATATTCCAAAATCTAACCTATTTAATTATAAGATATATACTTATCAAGCAGCATGAACTTGTTTTCTATATAGATATATTAAAAGAATGACCAAAATGAATTGCTTTTATATTAAAAAGACCAAAAGATGAGCATTTTGAGCATCAGGTTAATTATCAGGATAGATCTAAATCAGTGTGCTTGTATATATGATTCAATAACGCAACTCCTCGCTAGGGCGTGAATTATTTGAAGTGGACGTGGTCCAAGATCCTGTAATATCTCAAATTTTATGGATTTAAGCAAAGCATGATGAAGGAGAAAATTTTTAGAGGAATTATTGAGATTAAGACCTTTAAAATATGGTCTAAATAATTATAAAGTTAATTTCAGGAATTTAGGACCTATTTTCTTGGAAAATTCAAGGAAAAATAGTTAGAGGATAATTTTTGAGCTGAGATATTTAGAATAGTTATTTTATGGACTAAAGAAGCTAATGGAAGAAGAAAATTCATATAGATATCCAGGTGTGATTTCTGGAATTATTTGATCATCCAAAAAAAAAATTGTCTTCCCCAGCATTAGAACCTGGCTTTTAATGGTTCAAGATTAAATCAAATAATTCTATTGGTGTATAAAGGATAGTCGTTACAGATCCCACATTAAGTTAGACGATTCATTCACACTTGGAGCTTTTAATTTTTTAACTCCAGCTGTTTGCCAAGACAAAGAATATAAGTGGTTGGAAGTTTATGACACATAATGTTGGACTAATTCATGAAAAGCAGTCGAGCTTAATTTTGAAATGAAATTAAATGGCTTACTTGTGAGCCAATCCTACGGTTAAAGAGAATTTCTATGTAATTTTTTGCTGAACATTGTATTAGTCCCATTTCCTTGTTGCTGAACATCTTACAATCTTCTCCAGTTTCAGTCTTGTTCTTCTTCTTTTTATGTATATTTTCATTTCTCATATGCGTCAAAAGTTTGATACCTGTTTCAAAGTAGCTTTCTCGATTTGATTAATTAACCTCAACCAACTAACAAATTTAAATCGGCTTTTTGAGCTGAATGCTACACACAGTAAAAAAATAATACCAAAGTACTGCATATTCAAAACTATTTACTGAAATATTACAGTTAAAATTGTTCTTCACAACCTCGAGTTTAACTTAACACGCAACTCGTTTTTTCAAAACTCGAGTTTTGCATCCTAATTGTTTTTTTAATAATTTTTTTATAAAGTAGATAGCAAGCAAACCTGCCACCTTCTCCATCCCATTCTCTTCTTCCAAATACCCACATCACTTTTTCTTGGTCCACCTGCTGTCCCCATGCACTCCCCTTCAGCCCCCTCCCCTCCTCCCTTTATAATTTTATTCACCGCGCACACATTCACAAAATATTCATCTGAATATTTTAAATAATTTCCAAATTTTTAATATATTTCTTTATATTATAATTTACTAAATAAATATATTTTTATACTAAAATAAAAATAATTACTTTTAAACTAATTAATTATTAAAGCTAATTTTTTTGCCAGCATAAAAACTAAAAATTTGATAAGTAGAAATATTTAATATTTTAAATATGTAAGATATATATATTTTTAATTATAAATTTGATAAATAGAAAAAATGTGTGGCTAACGGCTTTGGGAAAATGGCTTCACGTGGGGCGGTGGGGGGAGAGAGAAATCATTTCAGGCTACCTTATCTTACCCATAATGCTAGATTGCTTTGAGTGCTGTATTCTGATTTCCTTCTAATTCTGTGGCTCTCCCTTTTGTCTTGTTTGATCGTAGGGCGACAGGAAAGAAAAAAGTTACAAAAGAATTTAGAATTGAATAGCTGAAAAAAAGACTCAAACGCTGAAGTTCAATTTCATGCTAAACAAGAAAAAAACTAATCAGGTCAATTCTATGCTCATGGGCGATCGTGAAAGCACCGGAGAAGGAAAATAAAATAGAACCAAAAAATAAAAAAGGGAAGAAGGAAGAAAGAAGTCAATTATTTTAAAAATATGAATCGATATATGAAGAATGGATGGGCCCACTTAATCAGAATGGAGGAGGAAAGTTGAGAGGCCTAGTAAAATATTTTTAAGAAGATTAGAAAGAGACGAAAGGGTATTGCTTTCTCTCTGTCTTTTTTTTTGGGGGGGGGGGGGTTCTTTGCGAATTGCTTATATTAAAAGACGAAAACATTAGCATTTTAATTGGAGACTTAATGAAGAAAGAAGTTTAATTGCAAGGTTCGTTATTTAATTAATTATATTACATATGATTCAATGTATCTGGTGCGTATGTGAAGGCAGAAAAAGTCGTCATACTTGGAGAAGACGACTTAAAGACCACAAGCCAACTCATGTTGGGTTTTTGAGATACAGAAATTAATTCAAGCATTAATATTTTGATTTATGTATATGAAGAATTATGAAGTAAACTTTGGTCTTAATTATGAGGAGATTTAGTGAAGCAAGGCAGAACAATATAATACTGGAGTGATCCAGAAGCAGTAAATCAAAACCGATAAATATTTTTGGTTTAATTTAAGTAAACTAATCAACCCAAAATCATTATGAATTAAACTTTGATCTTATCTGTATGCATCTTCCTTCCCAATTTCCAATGCATTGCTTCTCATCACCAAATCATATATAACAATATAATAACAACTTTATCTGTTTACTTCTCAGTATATACGCAAATCCAATTCAAGTTTACTCAACTTTCAAAAAAAAAAAAAACTAATTTTATAATGATGTTATTATCGCAGCACGCTATGTGTTTGTCATGGAATTAATATAATCCACTTGTTTTTTTTAAAGGAAAAACAGCTTAAATTTCACTGTGCTTTTGTTGCTTTGTACTTCTTTTAATTTAATACATTGGGAAAATTTTGAGAAACTCCCAAAAGGGCCACTGATATAGGTTTTTATTGGGACTTTTTTTTCGTAGGTTAACTGCTTAGCTTTTAAACCTTTTAATGAACGGGTCGTAGATACAGGGCCTACTGATAAAACTGTGAAATTGTTTGATCTGCGCAAGATCAATACTGCTCTTCACACCTTTGATTTTCACAAGTAACACTCCTACTCTGATGCTTTCAATATCTACTCCAAATGCATCCATGTTCTTCAGTTGTTGAAATGAACTTTTGTACATGTGCCACAAGGTTGGCTGGAATCCAAAAAATAGCTTTCTTGTTGTCTTGGTAGAAGACTCATGGTGTGGGATCTCAGCAGGTAACCCTTAATCTGTTCACATTGTTATCCTCCGTACTTCACTGAGCTTAAATAACTCCAAGTGATGCTCCGCCATTTTGGAACGTGAAGTGCTTGAATATAAACAAAGAACACTAGTATTTTTTCGACTCAGCCAATGAGTTTTGTTTTTTTAGGCTATGTTGTCTTGCAGATTCACACCTGCAGCCTTGCTCGGGCTTCCTTCTTGCCTTGTGACACTCTTTATTATATTACTAGGAATGCGGCCTATCTTTGCTCGTTTTCATTTTAGTGTGCAAAACGGTTACTAAAGGATTGATATTTTGACGAAAGCGGGTTGTCACAAGTGTGGCTGAGGACAACATACTCCAAATATGGCAGATGGCTGAGATCACATACCATGATGAAGATGATCTGCCTGAGGATTCAACCAAACCTGCTGCTTAATTAGTGTAATTTCATTGTTTTCAATGTAGAAGTTGATAATTTCTTTGTTTAGACTCACTGGTTTTTCTATTAATTTCTTCCCATGTCACATTTTTCACCTCTATATCTCGGGGACTGTATTTTACAATTTGATTAGTGTATGATGGAAGCTTGCTTGGCAGTTTATGCCCTTCCAGCTCTCCAATATATATGTATTAGTTAGTCATCGGACCAAATTTGATGACAAAATCAGATTTAAAGGCATATAATCTGTACTTTTATTGTTGATTTCGATTGTCGCTTCAGCGTCCGGCTTGTTACTCCTCAGCGTGAGGTAACGATCTTGTTTTTGCGTTTGGGCCTTTTCGTGCATATCTCTAGGTGAAAAAGATTAGGAATTAATTTCAAGGAAGATTGGGTTTCTAGAAAGCCCATCATTTTTCTCTCTTTCGGAGTTGCATATAACCCTTTTTTTCCCCCCTTTGCAAATCGACCCTAATTAAGCATACTCAATAATGACTGAAAAACTGAACTAGTTTAAAAATATGAATGAATATATATAAAAAATAAAGGAAAAACTGGTTGAAATTGTTCTTTTTTTCCCCCTGAAAAAAGTGTCTGCGTAGATCTCTGAAAGATCTCAAAACACAGCCAATAAAATTTCGTAAGACGTATCTTTAACGAATTTTCCCCATAAAAATTGATGGATCAGCTTGAAAATATTAAAAGCCCAACCTTATCAAAAAAGGATAGGAAACATCACAGCTAGCAAAAAAAGAAGAAGAAGAGATAGGGAACGTCACATTAAAAAAAAGAGAAAGGCCTCCCAAATCATGTTAGTCGATTAATCCTGGGAGGCCCTTATCAAAACAGATCAACACATGAAAAAGGGCCCTACACAGCGGCAGGGAAGCTTCTTCGAACACCAGCGTCTTTAAAATGGGCCCAAGCCCATTTATTTGGGTCGAGCTCACCCTGCAGGATGATCCAAGTAGACTCGCCCCCACAAAACAACAAGCCACGTCGATGAATCACGATGTGGCCACCCTGATAGGCGTTAGAGCAAAGCCGGGAAGCCGAAGCTTCCACGGGCAAATATACATCCATAACAGAAGTTACAGAACTATATATAACATATAGCAGTAATTAGTTAGGACTCTTTTGTTTTTTTTTTAAATTTATCATCCGTTATAGCAGTAATTAGTTAGAACTCTTTTTTTCTAAATTTATCATCCGTTTTATTAAACATTATAATCTTAAATCCTAATAACTCCAAATATCCGTACGGAAAAGCAAGTACAATCCCATATTTTGAGTTTATGACGGAGGCGAGTTTGAGAATCACAGTGCATTCCTCTTTGTTCGTTGTCATTTTGTGTGTGTGTGTGTGTGTGTGTGTGGTGAGTAATTGTAGCATGGGCAACATTTAATAAAAAGATGAAGAATATTAAACGCGCGCACTGGTAAATACATTGAGATCATAAATAAGGGCAAGAAAAATTAGTGAAAAGTCCATGTTTAAAAATTTTACTATGCAAAAAAAAATCTGAATCAAGTTGGAGCAAAGTGTTGATAATATATTATTGTTTATATTTGTAGTGAATATCATCTTGCCAATTTCCAATAAATTACTGCTCATCATTACACGCGCGCGTTGTGATGAGCATAAGCCCAAGGGAAGAGCCCAATCCCAAAAGACTAGCCTATTGGGAGGGAGAGCCCCTTGAACTTATAAACCCCACAACACTTGTGAGATTCCTCAATGTGGGACTCATAACAGAGTACCCCTCTCGAGAGCCGACGTCCCCGGCGGCTCCACTCTACGGCACTTCACTCGGTCTTCTTACCGGTCAGAACCCTCTGCAGGTAGCCCTTTCCGGTTGGCCAACTCTCAATGAAAGCACCAATGTGATGAGCATAAGCCCAAGGGGAGAGTCCAATCCCAAAAGACTAGCCTATTGGGAGGGAGAGCCTCTTGAACTTATAAACCCCACAATACGTGTGAGATTCCCCAATGTGGGACTCATAACACGCGCACATGCGCACACAAATCTAATTCAGATTCATTCAAAACTCTCATTGCCAGGCATACCACAAAATAATTAAGAAATTTGATATAAATGACCGATAAACAGTCAGGGCTGAGGTTGAATATGATTTCATGTTAAACGAAATAAACTAATTCCGTGCTCGAGGAGGAGAGTAAAAGAGAAATAAGGGGGAGATTCTATATGAACAAGAATTGATGAGTGAAACTGAAGGACGTTAAATAGGGTCCCATACATGCACTTAATAACCAGAATGTTACGAAGAGAACTAATTCATTGCTTTGGCATTCAAATTAACATTAGAGAGACCAAAACGAAAATCTAATAAACATGAAACAGACCAATATATATATAAGCTTTTGGAGGCATTAGATTATAATTAATTACAGTATGCTGTAAATATGATTCAAAAGCGTAAATGTAATGAACAATAATGTGGAGGTTTGAAGTTGAAGTGAATAAGGCTCAAGAGTCAAAGACGACCCACAATACTAACCTCTTAATCGCAACATTTTCAAAATCTGCTCATGTCTTTTCATTTTGCGCGGGCAGCATTATTATGAGATTTAGGAGAGAGCTAGAAAAATTAGGGCTTGTTTGGTTTCTTGTTTTGAAAACAATTTTTTGTTTTTAAAAACAACAAAAAAACCTTGTTTGGCAATTTGTTTTTAGTTGATTGTTTTAAAAAAGACAAAAATATGTTTTTAAAAACTGAAAAACCAAAACAACTTTTACATGTTTTCTTGTTTTTTGTTTTTGTTTTTGTGTTTTTTTTAAAAAATTAGAGAAATCTTCTTCTCTTCTCTACTACTTGCTATTTATCACTGCCGGTGATAACTACCATTTGTCAAAATGTAATCTTTTATATATATATTTTTCAAATGTGATCTTTTAAAAATTATTTTCCAAACAAATTTTTTTGTTTTTTGTTTCCCAAACTTGTTGTTAAAAACAATTTTATAAAATTGTTTTGAGAACAAGAAAACAAAGAACAAAAACAAAAGGGCCCTTAATTTTTTTAACCCTTGAATTCTTAACCTCGTTGAAACAGTTGGCAGTGGACATGAATCTAGCAGCAAGTGAAATCAAATGGGGAACATCATAATTAAGTGGTACTGATTTTGGGGTTCTAAAGGAGTCTAGATAATATAACAAATTTAGATTATAATTGAACTGTGTGGAATTGAGTATTGACCAGACATAGCTTTATTTGCTTACCTATGTACAGGCCCTACATAATTGGCATGCTTTTTAATCGGGTAATCTATCTTGGGTCAATCACGATGACCCTTTTCATTTACTCCTTTCTTTATTCATATAAATCATTCTCTGCATTATTAGGAAAAACTGATGAGTTGTATGTGTTATTTTATTATTATTATTATTTTTAATAAAGCTAGCTCCTGGTCTCTCGGAGTTGCTGGATGTGAAGTTTGAACATGACCGGTGAACAGTCAAGCAACAATTAAAATTTAATTTATTAATTATAATTTCAATTGAGAATTTGTTTTATAAGGGTGTGTTTGGTACGAGGGATTTGGGATGGAGGGAGGGGAAGGAAAGGGGAGGGATTTTAATTATTTCTTCTTGTTTGGTAACACACAAATTTTAGGAGGTCCAAAATTGGGAGGATTTGGAGGGAAAGGGTAAAATTTTGCCATGTTGTGACTATTATGTTCATATTCTGTCATGTTGTAACCATTATACCTATATTTTGTCATGTTGTAACCATTATACCCATATCTTAAATAGAATAAGAGCAAAATTGTCTATATTAAAATATTTTCCCCTCCCCTCCCTTTTTTTTTAATAAATCCAAACAAGATAATATTAAAATCCTTCCCTTCTCCTCTCCTCCACTTCTCTTCATTAAAATCCTTCCCCTCCCCTTCCTCTCATTGAGCCAAACATACCCTAAACAAACACATGTATTCATAATCACGTCATTGCTATTATATAAATGATGCATCAAAATTTTAAAAGGACGTACATGTAAATTGAAACACAAGTTTTTCTCCAACAAAACCATGCTATGCCTTGACAATGTGAAAGGGGTTAAATATTACTACCTTCGGTCCTAATTATATGACCTAGCTGATTAATTCGAGAAGATTAAAAAAGTAAGTTAAGTTAGTTATTTGTAATAAATAAGTGTTGTCTTTCTTAAAATATCCTTGTTAATCAGGTTTATTGGCTAGAATTGTCATTATTAAAAGGACTATCTCAGGAAAAAAATACATAAATATGAGAGATAAAATGGATTGGGGTCTTATATTTAGGACCAAAATAAAAGTCAAATAAGGTCTTATACTCCCCCGATCCTAAATATAAGACCCTTATACTAGTGTGTATAAGGGTCTTATATTTTAGACTAGAGGAGTATTAAGGACCGGAGGTAGTACTACTCAAATCTTAACTACTGCAAGTATGATGTACAATCTCTCTTTTTTTAAAAAAAAAAAATTTCAGATTGTATGCTCATCTCCGATTTCGTTTTGATGCAGATTGTGGCCGGTGGAGTGCCAGAGACTTTGAACTGAGATGGCTTCGTTAGGAAGAATACAATTGTGTGTGCGTGTTTTTTTTTTTTGGGGGGGGGGGGGAATAAATTCTAGCTGGCAGAGGTGAAACATTATGTGCTTATGTTTTGCGTCTGAGGTTGATTTCCATTGATCTGCTAGTTCTTGTTTAATTTGGTTCTAATAAATATATAGAAATAATTATTTGTTTAATTAGCTGGGAACTGAGTGGGATTGATAGTGATACTTGTCAGATTCGTTTTCATCGAGTTGAATCTTATTTTATCTGCATGTGTGTGCACAATAATTATATCTGTTACCTGGTAAAAGCTTTCGCATATTTTATATATATATAACAAGAACCCTTTTATTTCTCGTCCAAAACTCAAATTATATATTCACCCATACTTTTTTTAGTGAGTTGTAATAAACTGCTTGAACAAATAATTTTTGGTTATTAATTTCATCGTAATAAACTGCTTTTCTTAGTAATACTTTAAGTTACCCATTATAACCAGCATTAACCTGATGCGTTCTTGTGTTGTGCATGACGCATGAAGAGATCAATGGGATAAATATGTTTGAACAAAGTTTGATACAAGATTGGACGGTTCTTAATATATACCAAACGCTTTTAATTGAATTGAGTGGAAAGGCCTGTGAATTAGAAGAACCTGTGGATGTGTCTATAGAGTGAGGGTTATTTTCAGGCTACTTGTATCTCTCTCCCTCTCTCTCTCTCTCTCAGTGGGATGAATCACCTCAAATGCCACGAAGCATTTTAAAAGTAATATGGGCATATATCACTTCCTTTCCCCCCCCCCCCTCTTCTGAACCTCCAATCTCCAATGCCTTGCTGGCAACCCCCCCCCCCCCAAAAAAAAACTATCATTCTCTTTAGTGAATTGTATATATATGTTTTCATTTCTCATTCCAATCTCATACACATTATCAGTTCTCGCATGCGTCAAAAGTTTGATATCCGTTTCATAGTAGCTTTGTCAATTGGTTAATCTCAAGTATTTATTTGTTTTCTTCATTCCAAGCGTGCGTGCTACTTGGTGTCGTGAATCAATTGCCTTGTCATACTTGGTTTACCTTAAGCATAATATGAATAATACTACCTCTGGTCCTTAATATAGGACTCCGTTTGACTTTTGTATTGGTGCTTAATATAAGACTCAAATCCATTTTGTCTCTCATATTTACTCAATTTTTTTCCAAAATAGTCCTTCTAATAATTATAGTTTTAGCCAACATATATACTTGATTAGTAAGGATATTTTAGGAAAGATAATACCTATTTATTACAAATAACTAACTTAACTTCTTTTCTTAATTTCCTCAAATTAATCAACTGGTTCTTATAATTAGGAACGGAGATAGTATTAGTTATGACTTTTTTTTAAAAAAAATTGTTACAATTAACGTAACCAAGTAAAGATTCACGCAGCAATGAGCTCGATATATATCAAATGGAAAACAATTATAGAATTTATGAAATAAGGCAATATAATAAAAAAAAAAATTGTCGTGTGTATTGATATATTGATGATAGGAATGATTTATTGTTGGAACTTGGGATCTTTTCTATTCAAATATGTACTACTTAAAGAATAAGTAATATATATATATAATTAAGTTTATTCTTCATTTGTAATTATTTCCGAGTACTTTCTTATTTTTGGAATATGTATGAGGGTCAAGAAGACAAGGAGAGACAAAGAAGGCAATGAGGGGCCACCATGCCTCCAGATTCCATATCTATCTTCCCAGCTTTAACTTCTTTCATAATTCCATCACGACTTTTTTCCGGAAAAATCTTGAAAAAGTTTTGTTAGTTTCAGTTGATGATCATCATCATGATGATTATTATTATTCCGGAACAGAGTCATAGTCTTTAGGATCTTGAGATTTCATCTCTGTAATTAATTAATAAGCTTGAACACAGAAGAGAATTAAGAAGAAGATTAGAAGACACCAGAGCAATCAGATCAAATAACCCGAAAGCTCAAGAGATTGGCATGAATCAATTCATGGGGTGGATGCTGTTGTTTTCAACTTCAAATGCTTCTCAGAATTGAAAAGGCAGGAGAAGAATTGTGAAGGTCTGCTCTGTCATAGGCAGTCTAAGGGGAAATAAGAAGAGAAAAAGGAAGACTAACATGTGGTCGAGTTCGAGTCAATAGCAATATTAACTTTTAATTAAAAGTGAAAAATAAAAAAATAATTGTAATGATAAAAATAAAACAAAAAGGGTGCAAGATGAGGGGTGAGTGGGGGTACAAGGGAAGCAATATGCTGTTGCTGTATTATATGTTTTGTCATTTGGAAATCTTTGCACGTGTAGGGCCCACTCCCACCTTAGTTTCTTCACAACTCAAAGGGCCAATCTCAAAGGTTGTCCCACAATTGGACTACGGTTGTTGCATAGACAAGTGAGGAATACGTGGACACTGGTGGCAGACAGCCAAATTAACTATAGTTGCTAATCTGACTCTGCCTCACTCGCACCCTTCAAGTTTACACGGCTTCGTGCATATTCGCGCACAGAGAGAGAGAGAGAGAGAGAGAGAGAGAGAGAGCATTGTAATTTTCTGCCTATTGGGTATTTGAAAGTTGAATTCTAATAATTTTTTAATTTTCTCACTAACCATTGAAATAAATTGCAAAATCAAATTGTATTTTTATCAAGTCATTATATCATTATGTAACTAGCTAGCGAAAAATCAAATTAGAATAAAATACTCTAAATTCTTTTTAAAAAAATACGTTTTCAGTCCTAACTATTAATTCTGTTAAGAATATTTTTTCAAAAATACTTTTTAATTAAAAATAATGTCAATGAAATTTTATTAGTAATGAACTGCTTTTTTTTTGTAGTGATATATAGGTGAATCTTTTGTCACTTTTGCACAAATGCACTTTAAGATGACCGTAATAAGCAACATTAACTTGATGCGTTATTGTATCGTACATGACGCATGAAGATGCGGGTCAAAGGGATAAATATGCGTGAACAAAGCTTGATAGAAGATTGGACGCTTGATTCACTGGTTTTACCAACAAAATAAATTGATCTTTAATTTTTGCATATATATATATTTTAAGTACCAAACGCAAAGTGATAAAGGTGGGGGGTGATCATTTTGCTTTCTTTCAGATTTTTCTCTTTCTATCTCCTCTCTCTCCTCTTGCTGCGTGCATGGATCGGACTCGTTTATTTTATTGGTTTTAGTTGATTTTGTAAGGGAATGGCCGAGGCCGAAAAGACTAAAGAGATTATATACAAGTGAGTCGAAAAGAGACGGAACCCATTCTTATCAAAACAGAAAAAGAACATATTACATAAAAGTGAGTTGAAAAGCGAGAGCACTCAGGAGTATCATTATTAATTTATTACTCTCGAAGCAAAAGAAAATATTACATAAAATCAAGAAAAAATCCAAAAAAAATTATTGTTGAATTTCAAAATTCTAAATCAGAAATTACTACAAAAATATGTTGTCATTTGCTTTTCGAATATGGTAATTTTTTTTTTATGAGTGTAGTAACCAATTTGAATATTTGAAATTCAACCATCACTTTTCTGGGATTTTCCCTAAAATCATTGTATGCTCTATCCCCTCTCTCTGTCATCAGCTTTAGTTATAAGTGAGTTACCTTTCCTTTCAGATCTCTCTCTCTGTCTCTCTACGTCGGTACGTCCTAAACGACAAAGTCCTAAAGAAAGAAATATTATTGCCGCAATCTGACTTTGCCTGTCTCGCCGTGTCTAACTCACACACACCTTGTCATCTATATATTTTTCTGTTTTGATCTGCTGAAGTGGTCCATGTTTCAGGTTTTTGCTCTTAAAGGAACAAAATATGTATAATTGCTTAGTTGAATTTTAAATGATTAATTGAAAGTCGCCGCACCATCCAAACCACCGAAGCGAGGACGTTGCATGCACATATACGTGGCCCAAGAAAGGGTATTAATTATTGCGAGCTTGAACTTGGTAGCTACTTTGACTTGACGGATGACCACTGGTTAAGCTAACTAGTTTGCCTTTTATGTGGATGCATGTTTGTGAAAACTGATTGGGCGAATATCACACGCACACGCACGCACCTTTATGTGGATGTTTGTGAAAGCTGATTGGGCGAATATCACACACACACACGCACTCTTATATACATGTCCAAAGAAATTAAAGGGTATTAATTATTGCGTGCTTGAACTTGCTAGCCACTTTGACTTGATGGATGACCACTGGTTAAGCTAGCTAGTTTGCCTTTTATGTAGGTGTGTTTGTGTGAAAACTGATGAGGCGAATATTTTCCAAACAAGAGGCATCGCAGTACATGGCAATATATATATATATATGTACGTACGTATGTATGTATATGCTGGGGCGCGCAGAGGAGGAAGAAAAGTGGGAAATTAAAGAGGGAAAAGTGCATGTGAGAATAAGTTTAGGTGCTCATCAAGATGATGAGTATTATAAACTCATCAATGACAAGTGACCAGCTTAAACCTGTTATTATTTCCTACTCTAGAATTTGTTATTGCTTATTCTTTACTTGTCAATAGACTTTAAGGTCATTAAATCCCTTCCTCCTCAGACCTGATTGTAATTCTCTCAAGTAATTAATCACTTGCTTGCCTATATCCCAATCCTTGAATAATCTGTCGAATGTCTCATTAGTGCCTTTTCTCTCTATAAATATCCCGCTACTCTGGTGCACCCAGCTCCAAAGCAAGCCCTATCATCCACTTGAAGAAGATTATTTCCCTATATCTCAGAGATAATCCTCAGACTAAAGCCAAGCCCCACTATGAATTCTGACAGCATCAATACCCAGCGGGCTCTTACGCCCCCCACTCATCACACTCAGGTCGGCTCTAACCCTCCAGCAACTGCTAATGGCACTCAAATGCCAACCACGCAGCAGACTTTTTCCCCAGCAAATGCGCCACTTCCTCACACCACCAATTCTATAAGAACTCCCACTCCAATCCCAACCCCCCGCAACATCTTCTCCAGCAAAACATGATGATCCCAGCTCTAGTTGAGCCCATAAACTTGTCAGGTTCGTTTTCATCGAGTTGAATCTTATTTTTGGATATCACCCTCGAGGACGTGCGCGCGCGCGCGCGCAATAATTATATCTGTTACCTGGTAAAAGCTTTCGCATATTATACACACACACACACAACTAACAAGAACTCTTTTATTTCTCGTCCAAAACTCAAATCTTAACTACTCCAAGTATGATGTGCAATCTCTCTTTTTTGTTAATTTTCATATTGCGTGCTCATCCCCGATTTCGTTTTGATGCAGATTGCGGCCAGTGGAGTGCCGTAGACTTTGAACTGAGATGGCTTCGTTGGGAAGAATACAATTGTGTTTTTGTGTGTGTGTGTGTGTGTGTGTGTGTTTGGGGGAATAAATTCTAGCTGGCGGAGATGAAACAGTATGTGCTTATGTTTTGCGTCTGAGCTTGATTTCCATTAATCTGCTAGTTCTTGTTTAATTCGGTTGTAATAAATATATAGAAATAATTATTTGTTTAATTAGCTGGGAACTGTGTGGGACGGGTTGATAGTGATGCTTGTTAGGTTCGTTTTCATCGAGTTGAATCTTATTTTTGGATATCAGCCTCAAGGATATGCATGTGTGTGTGTGTGTGTGTCTCTCTCTCTCTCTCTCTGTGTGCAATAATTATATCTGTTACCTGGTAAAAGCTTTCGCATATTATATATATATGTTTATATAACTAACAAGAGCTCTTTCATTTCTCGTCCAAAACTCAAATTATATATTCACCCATACTTTTTTTAGTGAGTTGTAATAAAGGGAGAGCCATCTTCGGGCTACTTGTCTGTCTCTCCCTCTCACAGTGGGATGGCTTGATGCTTGGTGAGACGGGCCGGGTGCGTCCCAGCCAGCAACGGGGACGTTGGCTCGCAAACAGAAGGGGACGGGCTAACTGGTAATTACAAATCTTGCTGTGTGAATACACAGCCACTCAGTTCTTTAACTTTGTTTTGTCAAAAAAAGAATTCAAAAAAGTTATATATATTTATAATGTTAGAGAAGGGGGTATAAGCATAATATATATGTTTTATATGGAACTACTATCTAGTGTTTATATCATCAATAGTGGTATCTACAATTATGTCAACATATGTATGAATATGCATCCAGATATTCATACTTATTTTTCATTTATAGATATTATAATAATCTAATTAATTAAACTCTCCATTTGGTGATTGAATGACTCCACAAAGCAGTCCTTCTTCTTCTTCAGAATTTTGAGCATATTGCTGTACACAGCAATAGCGGAGAAAATTTGACTAACTGTTAGTCCGATCCTGAATATGAGATTTGTGCGTGGGGTTGATTTGATTTGTTGTCCTCGTTTATTTGGTTCCATAAACATAAAGATAATAGGCTTGTGGGTTCCGTATTTTGAATATCCGTCGCCTAGTTTTAGATATTAAACAAATTTATTGATTATGACTTCAATATAGATTGAGAGAAGGGGGCCTTTACCAAAATCTTAATCAGTCTGTTTGGTGTTTGGCGTGACGATTTGGGGTGGAAAAGTAACTTATAGGTGTGACAAGTCAGTTTTCAAATTTAGGAGCTGTTCGTTATAATTTTTAGCCAATCTGACTTATGAGTTAAAAGCTATTTTTTTAAGCACAATTGCAAAAATATTTAAAACTTACTTATAACTTATGCAAAAGTAACTTTTTAAAATTAAAAGATAGTTTTGCCCTTATATGTATGTTGTTCTTATGCTTCTCTTTATATATTCCGTGTGCTTCTCAATCGGTTTTTCGTTATTTATTTTTAATATTCTCTTAATTGAAAATAATTTTTAACAGTTTTTATAATATTTTTTATTTTGGATATTATTTTTCATTCTATATTTACATGAATTATACAGAGTATATCATCTAATTAATTATGTAATATTATTTAATTCAAAAAATTTTACATTACTGTGATTTCTGATTTAAATATATTTTATTCATTAAATATAATGTTTTTCCTTTTTTTGACCAGGGTAATTTTTTTCTATTATAATGATTTAAAATTATTATATTTTGTAAATTCATATTTTTAATCATTTTTTATTATTTAATAAAAGTGGCTTTGTCAATTTGATTACCCTTAACCAAATAACAAATTTAAATCCGTGTGAATTTTAAAAAAATTGGTTAATCTCAAGTCTCCATTCCAGGCGTACGTGCTACTAGGTGCCGTGAATCAATTGCCTTGTCCGACTTGGTTTACATTAGTTATGAAGCTTTTGTCCAATATATATAAATATATATGTGTGAATAATAATAGTGATGACTTTTCTCGGAAAATAATTTTACAATTAGTGTAACCAAATAAAGAATCACGCAGTGATGAGCTCGATATATATCAAATGGAAAACAAGTATAAAATTTATGAAATAATGCAATTTAATAAAAAAAAATTGTTGTGTGTATTGATATATGGATGATATGAATGATTTATTGTTGGGATCTTTTCTATTCAATTATGTACTACTTGAAGAATAAGTAATATATATATATATATATATATATATATATTATTTTATTCTTCATTTGCAATTATTTCTGAGTACTTTCTTATTTTTGGAATATATATGTGAGGGTGAAGGAGACAAGGAAAGACAAGAAGGCAACGAGTGGCCCACATGCCTCCAAATTCCATCTATCTTCCTAGCTTTAACTTTTGTGATAATTCCATCACGACTTTTTTCAAGCAAAATCTTCGACAAGTTTTGTTAGTTTCAGTTGATGACAGCCGCACCTTCGCGTCATCATCATCATCAGCATCATCATTTTTCCTGACGAGAGTCATAGTCTTTAGGATTCATCTCTGTAATTAATTAATAAGCTTGAACACAGAAGAGAATTAAGAAGAAGATTAGAAGACACTAGAGAAATCAGATCAAATAACCCGAAAGCTCAAGAGATTGGCAATTTGCACGTGTCCAGTGGGGCCCACCTTAATTTCTTGATATTCTACGATGCGACCCTCAGTCACAACCGCCAACCACTGCCAACCGCCATGGAAGTGAGCATATATACTTGTCGGGTCGTTGTCGATTTCCTCTCGATCACTCCCGCTTTGTAGCGACTTGGTTTGCCAAGCGTAATTGTTGGTTCCCCTCCGGATCCACATAATGGTTTATCATGTTCTTAGAAGTATCATATAACAAAAGACAAGAAGATAGGCCGGGAAACATATATTTGGCTTTTAAACTCTCATATCTTGTGTCCTTTGTATTTAATAAATAAAAACGTGACATATGTACACATATATTAAAAAGTGCATTCGAAAATAAATTTCTTATATTCTTCAATCTTTATTCATTTTCTCATGTGTACACATATCTCATGTTATTCTCCATATGTCAGTGAATGTTTGGTCACTTTTGCACAAATGCACTTTAAGTTGACCATAGCAACTAACATTAACTTGATGCGTTATTGTAATGTACATCATGACGCATAAAGATGCGGATCAATGGGGTAATTTTGTTTCTTCAACAAAGTTTGATAGAAGATTGGATGCATAATTTACGAGTTTTACCAAAAACTAAACTAAACTCATCTTTAGCTTTAGCATATAATTTATATGTATATATTGGCGTGTTATTATATATCCATATGTTAGTGAGATTTTTGTCACTTTAAGCTGACCGTAATAACCAGCATAAAGTTGATGCGTTATTGTATTGTCCATGACGCATAAAGATGAGGATCGATGGGACAAATCTGTGTGAACAAATTTTGATAGAAGACTAGACGCTAAAATCACTGGTTTTGCCGAAAAAATAAATTGATCTTTAATTTCTGCACATATATATATATTATAAATACCAAACAGGTTTGAATTGTTGAGTGGTAATTGTGAAGCGTGATCTTGGATCGAAGGCCTGAAAATTAGAAGAACAATGTGTGATAGCATTTCCTTACATAAAATCAAGGGATGCTCTCTCCCCTCTCTGTCATCAGCATTAGCTATAAGTGATTGGCTTTCCTTAATCTCTCTCTCTCTCTCTCTCTCTCTGTGTCTCTCTACCTCCTAAACGATAGAGTCCTAAAGAATCAGATAGTATTGCCACAATCTGACTTTTCCTCTCTCGCGGTGCCTAACCCTGAAATTTCCATACATCTCATCCAAAGGGTTTCACAGGTAATTCTTTCTCTCCCCTCCCTCCTTTTGCTGGGTGTATGGATCGGATTTGTTTATTTTATTGGCTTCAGCCGGTTCCACAAGCAAATCTAATGCCGAAAAATGTGACTTCGCCTCTCCCCCTCGGCCAAACATGTGCTCCCACCCTTCAAGCGTCAAAGTCTCGTCATTCTTCAATTAATGTCGAATGTCTTGGTACCTTTTCTCTCCGTAAATATACCTCTACTCTACTGCAACAAGTTTCAAAGCAAGCCCTATATATCATCTACTTGAACAGGGTTATTTCTATATATCTCAGAGATAATCCTCAGATTAAAGCCAAGCCCCACTAGTAACAAAGGGAGGGCCATCTTCGGGCTACTGTCTGTCTCTCCCTCTCACAGTGGGATGGCTTGATGCTTGGTGAGACGGGCCGGGTGCGTCCCAGCCAGCAACGGGGACGTTGGCTCGCAAACAAAAGGGAACGGGCTAACTGGTAATTACAAATCTTGCTGTGTGAATACACAGCCACTCAGTTCTTTAACTTTGTTTTGTCAAAAAAAGAATTCAAAAAAGTTATATTTATTTATAATGTACGTTAGAGAAGGGGGTATAAGCATAATATATATGTTTTATATGCAACTACTATCTAGTGTTTATATCATCAATAGTGGTATCTACAATTATGTCAACATATGTATGCATATGCATCCCAGATATTCATACTTATTTTTCCTTCATAGATATTATAATAATCTAATTAATTAAACTCTCCATTTGGTGATTGAATGACTCCACAAAGCAGTCCTTCTTCTTCTTCAGAATTTTGAGCATATTGCTGTGTATAGTGGAGAAAATTTGACTAACTATTAGTCCGATCCTGAATATGAGATTTGTGCGTGGGGTTGATTTGATTTGTTGTCCTCGTTTATTTGGTCCCATAAACATAAAGATAATTGGCTTGTGGGTTCCGTATTTTGAATATCCGTCGCCTAGTTTTAGATATTAAACAAATTTATTGATTATGACTTCAATATAGATTGAGAGAAGGGGGCCTTTACCAAAATCTTACTCAGTCTGTTTGGTGTTTGGTGTGACGATTTGGGGTGAAAAAGTAACTTATAGGTATGACAAGTCAGTTTTGAAATTTAGGAGCTGTTCATCATAACTTTTAGCCAATCTAACTTATAAGTCGAAAGCTATTTTTATAAGCATAATTGTAAAAATGTTTAAAACTTACTTATAACTTGTACAAAAGTAACTTTTTAAAATTAAAAGATATTTTTGCCCTTATATATATATATGTTGTTCTTGTGCTTCTCTTTATATATTCCTTGTGCTTCTCAATCGGTTTTTAGTTATTTATTTTTAATATTCTCTTAATTGAAAATAATTTTTAACAGTTTTTATAATATTTTTTATTTTTGATATTATTTTTCATTCTATATTTACATGAATTATACAGAGTATATCATCTAATTAATTATGTAATATTATTTAGTTCAAAATTTTTTACATTACTGTGATTTCTGATTTAAATATATTTTATTCATTAAATATAATTTTTTTCCTTTTTTTGACCAGGGTAATTTTTTTCTTTTATAATAATTTAAAATGATTATATTTTGTAAATTCATATTTTTAATCATTTTTTATTATTTAATAAAAGTGGCTTTGTCAATTTGATTACCCTTAACCAAGTAACAAATTTAAATCCGTGTGAATTAAAAACAAATTGGTTAATCTCAAGTCTCCATTCCAAGCGTACGTGCTAGTTGGTGTCGTGAATCAATTGCCTTGTCCGACTTGGTTTACCTTAATTATGAAGCTTTTGACCAATATATATATATATATATATGAATAATAATAGTTATGACTTTTTTCGGAAAAAATTTCACAATTAGTGTAACCAAATAAAGAATCACCAAGCGATGAGCTAGATTGAACCTAGCACGGATCTCCACTGCACGTACGAACTCGCTTTCTATTGTAAGCAAAGTACTAAAAGTACTAATGGTTAATAATATTTCATACTGTAGAAAGGAAGAAAAGAAGTACCGATCTTCGCGTCACCGCACCTCAATATGTCTTGCTTTTTCTAATTAGATATCCTAATTCGGAGTAAGCGGCCCATTAATGAAAGTGCAATCCCATGATGTCGAGCAAGATGACTCGTCCCCTCACTCAAGATAGAATGACCGGGGATTGAACCTACAGTAGATAGATCAGAAGTAACTTCAAGAGTAGGTACATCAAGAATGGAATCCTGAAGACCAACTCAAGGTGGATAGAGAGATAATTGAGCTGAGAACCCTATTACTATGACTGGCATACGGAATATCTACTTTTCCGGGAAAGCATTCGATCCCGCCGAAGATATCAAACGGAAAACAATAAAAGAACTTATGAAATAATGTAATGTATTATAAAAATTTGTTGTGTGTATTGATATATTGATGATATGGAACGATTTATTGTTGGGATCTTTTACTATTTATCATGCACTGCTTCCTTAATTTTTTTTCTTTTTTCCGGGAATGCATACGAGGGTGAAGGGGAGAAGGACGGGAGGAAGGCTACCTACAAGTGGCCAGCAAAAACGGTCGCCAAGAGAAAGCAAATGGAGTTCCCAGGAACAATAGATATCAATTTGGGCCCAAAAGTAGAGCCTACAATACCATTGCAAACGGCTTTTTTTTCTTTTTAAATATGTGTTAACGTGAACCTCTCGAAAGAAGAAGAGGCCGATCCTGGAAAGAAAATTAATGAATATGATTAACCAACATTGCCCGAATTAATCAACGGAATTTCATCACGATGCTAATTAAACTTTGGCCTTATCTGTTTATGTATATTGTGGATGGTAAATATTTCACCGACGAAGTTTTTTATAATTAATTTCAGCTTAGAGCAAAGTGATGAATAGTTGTCTACATATGAAGATCTTGCCAATTTCAGTAAATAAGCAAACCTAATTCAAATTTATTCAACTTTCAAATTAAAAAACTAATTAAATTAATTATTAGTAATAAAATAATCTTATCTTCTCTAAAATACTCCTGTTAATCATATGCATTGAAACTACCTTCTGTTAGTTAGTTTTTAAAACAAGAATGCTTATTTATTAAAATATACATAAACTTATTACAATATATAGCATGCCACATCATATATAATGATAAATATTTTCATCATGAGGCGTCAATATAAAATTTCTACGCTCATCTCTCTCATCTTTATAATATCGACACCCTATATGTTAGTATGTTGCCTCCGTCCAGAAATAAACTAAGTTTGTAATTTATAATTATTAATTCATTTTATTTTATTTTATGAATTATAGTTTCTAATCATCCGGGTGTGTGTGAGAGTTTAACTTATCCCTTTACTAATGAGATATAATCATATACATACCAACTATTTCATTTACAGAAGCAATATATATCTATCTATCGTGTAAAAATATTCTTTCCGTTGTCACAGTACTATTTTAAACTTTCATTAACCAACCCAAAAAAAAAACATAAAAAAAACCCGTAAATTACAGTTCATAGAATGATTCGATATTATTGAATGAGAACTCGTAAATCATAATTCTGCAATAAAATGTGTGCAAAGTCTGAGCAAAGTTCAAGTTGAATGAAAGACAAAAACAGCATAAATTTGACCTCAAATACGCAACGAAGCATCTTGTACGACACAATTCAACACAAAAGGAAACAAAAATATATACTTAAGAATTTAAAGCGAGTCGAAGATTGAATTTGAATTTCATGTCGAAAAAAAAATGGATGGGTCAACTTGAAAAATGTTAAATGGGAAAAGTTGACCAGGACAGAACGGAGAAGAAAATTTGATAGGTTTGTAAAATATTTTGATCACTCTTATATTTTGCCTTAATTATGCAGACCTCATCTCTATTTTAATAACATACATTCTAATCTAAATCATTAACACTGTTAAAAAAATATTCTGAAAAGACTCTTTAAGTATTTGTTTGATTAAAAAAAACATGTTATAATAAATCTTGTTTACTACATCACACTTCATTATATTAAATCTCTAATTTATCTTTTAATATTTATATATTAATAATCTATTTAATACTTTTACTAAAATTTTAGATTAAGACATGACTTTATAATTTAACTGAAAATACATATGTACAATTACAAAATATTTTCAGCTAAGATATATTTAAAAAATTACATGACAAGTGTGTTTTAATAAATAAATGAGATTAAATATTTAAATTCAATGTAAAATAAAATTGTCAGTAATCAATTTAATAATATAACGAAAAATATTAAAATATGTATTAAAATAATTTTTTATTTCAGATAAATATATATCACGTGATTAAATGATAATTTTTAAGTAATATTTGTGTTATGGAGGGACATTTTGGTCAAAATAATGGGGTCAACTTTTTAATTTAATGGTCAACTAACGATTAGATGGATGGAAGTTGAATCTCAAAATTAGAGAGAGGTTTATAAACATATTTTGATTTTAAAGGGATGTCTATATAAGTTTTCAAATTAAAAGAAAGGTCTCTGTGATATAGGTTAAATAAAGGAAACGTTTTATATATTTTATTTTTTGAAAAAAAATTAGAGGGAGACGAAAGGGAATTGCCTTCTCTCTGTTTTTTTGGATTCTTTGGGAATTGCTTATATTAAAAGACAAAAACATTAGCATTTTAATTGGAGACTTAATCAGGAAAGAAGTTTAATTTCAAGGTTCGTTATTTAATTATTTATATTACATATGATTCAATGTATCTGGTGCCTATGTGAAGGCAGAAAAAGTCGTCCTACTCGGAGAAGCCGACTTAAAGACCACATGCCAACTCATGCACGTTGGGTTTTTGAAATACAGAAATTAATTCAAGCATTAATATTTTGATTTATATATATATGAAGAATTATGAATTAAACTTTGGCCTTAATTATGAGGAGATTTAACAAAGCAAGGCAGGACAATATAACACTGGAGTGATCCAGAAGCAGTAAATTAAAACCGATAAATATTTTTGATTTAATTTAAGTAAATTAATCAACGCAAAATCATTATGAATTAAACTTTGATCTTACCCGTATGCATCTTTCTTGCCGATTTTCAATGAATTGATTCTCATCACCGAATCATATATAACTATAATGACAACTTTATCTGTTTACTTCTCAGTGTATGCTCAAATCCAATTCAAGTCTACTCAACTTTCAAACAAAAAACTAATTTTATAATGATGTTATTATCGCAGCACGCTATGTG
This sequence comes from Neltuma alba, assembly GCF_004799145.2. NCBI lineage: Eukaryota > Viridiplantae > Streptophyta > Magnoliopsida > Fabales > Fabaceae > Neltuma > Neltuma alba. Next base: position 35,821 of record NW_021633084.1, on the reverse strand, counting down.
TTTGTCATGCAATTAATATAATCCACTTGTTTTTTTTAAAGGAAAAACAGCTTAAAATTTCATTGTGCTTTTGTTGCTTTGTACTTCTTTTAATTTAATACATTGGGAAAATTTTGAGAAACTCCCAAAAGGGCCACTGATATAGGTTTTTACTGGGACTTTTTTTTCGAAGGTTAACTGCTTAGCTTTTAAGCCTTTTAATGAACGGGTCGTAGCTACAGGGCCTACTGATAAAACTGTGAAATTGTTTGATCTGCGCAAGATCAATACTGCTCTTCACACCTTTGATTTTCACAAGTAACACTCCTACTCTGATGCTTTCAATATCTACTCCAAATGCATCCATGTTCTTCAGTTGTTGAAATGAACTTTTGTACATGTGCCACAAGGTTTGCTGGAATCCAAAAAATAGCTTTCTTGTTGTCTTGGTAGAAGACTCATGGTGTGGGATCTCAGCAGGTAACCCTTAATCTGTTCACATTGTTATCCTCCGTACTTCACTGAACTTAAATAACTCCAAGTGATGCTCCGCCATTTTGGAACGTGAAGTGCTTGAATATAAACAAAGAACACTAGTGTTTTTCGACTCAGCCAATTAGTTTTGTTTTTTTAGGTTATATTGTCTTGCAGATTCACACCTGCAGCCTTACTCGGGCTTCCTTCTTGCCTTGTGACACTCTTTATTATATTACTAGGAATGTGGCCTATCTTTGCTCGTTTTCATTTAGTGTGCAAAACGGTTACTGAAGGATTGATATTTTGATGAAAGCGGGCTGTCGGAAGTGTGGCCGCGGACAACATACTCCAAATATGGCAGGTGGCTGAGAACATATACCATGATGAAGATGATCTGCCCGAGGATTCAACCAAACCTGCTGCTTAATTAGTGTAATTTCACTGTTTTCAATGTAGAAGTTGATTTCGGCCAAAAAAAAAAATGTAGAAGTTGATAATTTCATTGTTTAGACTCACTGGTTTTTCTATATTTATTTCTTCGCATGTTATATTTTGTGATGAGCATAAGTCTAAGGGAAGAGTTTCACAAAAACCTAAGGGGAGAGTCCAATCCCAAAAGACTAACTTATTAGGATGGAGAAATAAACCCCACAATACTTATGAGATTTCCTAATGTGGGACTCATAACAAAGCACCCCTCTCGAGAGCCAACGTCTCCGACAACTCCACACTATGGCACTTCACTCGGTCTTCTTACTGGTCAGAATCCTTCGCATGTAGTTTTTTACGGTTGGCCAACTCTTAACGAAAGCACTAAGGTGATGAGCATGAGTTTAAGGAGAGAGCCCAATCCCAAAAAACTAGCTTATCAAGAGGAAGAGCCCCTTAAACTTGTAAACCCCACAATATTTGTGAGATTTCCCAATGTGGGACTCATATCATATTTTTCACCTCTGTACCCGGGGACTGTATTTTACAACGAATGAGTATGATAAACTAACTTTGCCTTGATTTAGTGTATGATGGTAGCTTGCTTGGCAGTTTATGCCCTTCCAGCTCTCCAATATTTATGTATTAGTTTGTTATCGGAGATTCATACTCCACTAAATTTGATGACAAAAATCAGATTTAAGGGCATATAATCTGTACTTTCATCGTTGATTTCGATTGTCGCTTCGGCCTCCGGCTTGTTACTCCTCAGCATGAGCTAACGATCTTGTTCTTCTGTTTGGGCTTTTCCGTGCATATCTCGAGGTGTTAAGAATTAATTTCAAGGAAGATTAGGTTTCTAGAAAGCCCATCATTTTTCTCTATTTTGGAGTTGCTTGTATCCTTCTATCGCTACGCTAATTAAGCATACTCAATAATGCTTGAAAAACTGAACTTGAAAATACTAAAAGCCTAACCTTATTCAAAAAGATAGGAAACATCACAGCTGGCAAAAAAAAAAAAGGGCCTGACAGTTACATGTTAGTCAATAAATCCTGGGAGGCCCATATCAAAACAGATCAACACATGAAAAATGGGCCCATTTCTTCCGTCAAGCTCACACTGTAGTATGATCCAAATGGACACGCCACCACGTCGATGAATCACGACGTGGCCACCCTGATAGGCGTTAGAGCAAAGGCTGGTAATGAAGCCGAAGCTTCCGCAGGCAAATATACATCCATAACAGAACTATATATAAGCCAAACTCAAAACGCAGCAAATGAGAGAAACAAGGAAATGAAGAAGATGACCGCCAAAAATAAAAACCCAGCGGAAGTGTCAGCTCACTGGAAACAGATCCGTTTGCCTCGAAAGCCACGTGTTCAGCTGCTTCCATGTCCTCCGTTACCAACACCAAGACTAGGGCTTGACACGTGTATGCGAACGTGTAGCTGTCATCAACTTGACTGATAAAAGTTATCTTATCCTTTTCCCCCCAGCAAACTAAGGAAAAGTTATTAAAGCGAGGCAATATTTGAAAAGGAAGCGAAGCAAAATTTGATGATAAAATAACAAACAAAAAGAAAAGGTGGATGGAATTTGGAGGCATTATTGGGAGGCAATCTCAGACTCGACACAAACAGCTCAGCAGAAACAGATCCATTTGCCTCAAAAGCCACGTGTTCAGCTGCTTCCAAGTCCTCCATTATAAAAGCTCCGTCGTGGTGCTTCAATATCATATACTGTTCTCCCTGTCAGCTTTAAATGACTAATTCACGAATAACGAATAACTAGTTAAAAATAATACTACCTCCGATCTTTAATATAAAATCCCTGTTTGACTTTTATTTTGGTTCTAAATATAAGATCACAATCCACTTTGTCTCTCATATTTATACTTTTTTTTTCTAAAGTAGTCCTTCTAACAATGATAGTTCTAGTCAATATACTTGATTAGCAAGGATATTTTAGGAAAGACAACACCTATTTAGGATAAACAACTAACTCAATTTCTTTCCTTAATCTACTCAAATTAATCAACTGGCTCTTATAATTATGACAGGAGGTAGTACATAAGTTAGAAATATAATCATGTTTCCAAATATGCTCTTATAATAAAATAAAATAAAAAAGAAAGAGAATATATAGAAAACCATAATGAATGTGATTAATTTCTCCGCTGAAAATACGCAATGGCTCGTGCAGATGGAAACGCATAAATAACACCATTTGTTATTAAGCCCATTTTTAATAGGATCCAGCTCATGAGCATATTTAGAATGAGAGCAGAGTACTTTACGTATCTTACAACAATTCGGGGCTTGTTAACTCCAAAAAGAGACAACATAAACAGCATAAAAAAAACCTTTTATATGAGCAAAAATTTCCCTGCAGAGGGTGTGACAAACAGGCCAATGCATGTCGTGTAGCGAAACGGCTTTCCTCGTAAAGGTGGGAGTCGCATGCATCGAAATCGCCGGAATTTGCGCCGGGGTCCCTCTAGTTCTACCATCATTCACAAACCACTTGTCTATTTGTACAAGTTAAAATAAATTGATGTTTTTATTTTAAAAAAATTCTCTTAACTTTATGATAACATCATAGACATCAATAAAAAAATGAAAATCTATATGAAATAATGCTATTTATAAAGCATGTGACATTTGCAATTACGCATCACTGCATTTCAATATGCAATGCAGCAGGGAGATTTATATATGGTCATATATATATATATATAATTTTAATCATTTAAAATGCTGAAAAGTAAATAATGTATCTAAAATATTAAAATATGCATATATATATATATATACATACATATATGTATGCCCATGAGGGGTAAATTAAAAACTATGAATAGAAATATAAAATAACATTCAATTAGCAAAGGAGGATGGAGGTTTTGGAATTAAAAATACGAATTTTTTTTGTAATACAACGTCCTAGTTTTCCATCTTCAATCCTTCGCATTGCTTAGTTTAACTTTTTTCCTCCCATTCATAGTCTGAACATTTCGATTGACTAGGAATATACTACTTTCTAATATAAGAGCTAGATAACTATTTTAGAGATATTAAAAAAATTAGTTAAGTTGATTATTTTTCACAAATATATATTGATCTCTCTAAACTATCTTCTCCAATCATGTACATTAGATTATTAGAATTATCTATTTATGAAAACTTCTTACAATCAATAATAATATTTTAAAAAAAGATGAAAGACAAATTGGATTAAGATTTTACATTTACAACCAGATTCAACTAGTTCTTATATTAAGAAGAAGGTACGTAGTCATCATTTATTGCTTAGCTTTCCGCAGCGAAGGCAAGGCTTTATTAATATAATCATCCCTTTTTTTACATAGTTTCTTCCTTAAAAAAAAAAAAAGAGCAGAAAAGAGACCAAAACAGGAGTATCCTGATTAGATACTCACTTAAGATAGATTTTTTTTTTTTGGGTGAAACAGGGTAGGGTATTTTTAATAACAAGGCTTGCTGGTTACATACTTAAGTGATTCATTTAATATGTCCGGCCCATACGTGAGTGAAGCCAACTGATGCACACAAATTATAAATAACGCAAGTGCATGTGTCGATCAAGTAATAAAAAATAAGTATAGAGTATTGTTCACACAAAGAATTAGACAAAATAGTTTTAGGTATTAAAGTTTCTATTTTCAATTAAGTAAGTTGAATTATGGATAATTGGATAAAAAGAATAAAGACAGAAAAAATTCAATGTTAAAGGTAATCTAGAGTTATTAATCCCTTACTAGTTTAATAGACTTTTGCTTTTATTTAACTAATTGGTCTCAATATTAATTTAGTTAATCTAGAGTATTTATAGTTAAAAATGTCTTTCAATCCACTTATAATTCTCTCCTAAGTGATAAGGTTATGTCTAACTCAAATACTCAAGAAAATAAATTAATTTCACTCTTCATCAATTATATGGCGTTCCTAGGTATATTTCCCATATTACTCAATTCTAGAGCCTAATTAAGATTTCCTTCATCAAGCATTAAATAGATAAATTAAACAATGATTAAGTAACCACACTTAACATCAAGTATAATTAATTAAATGAAAACAAATTAGCCACACGTGGCTAAAATAAAATCCATACTATAAAAGAAAGAATTCAGATTCAACAAAAGAACAAAGATGGAAAGAAAAAACAAATCTATGGGAGGTCCTTCTTTCTTGATCGTTGCTATTGCATGAGGAAAAATTATGAACCAAAGAAAACGTCCTTGCTGCCGTCGTAGAAGAGGATCGCCAATTGCCACTGTTTGCTCGCTGCTTTCGATCCGTCCCCTCGTCTTTGTTGCTTGCCCGCTTTTATACTTTTAATCCTTAGTTGCGTGGCCTTCCCGTGTGCGTCTCTAGAATATCCTTCTATCTTCGTTTAGGATCTGCACGTGATTCTCCTCATATATCTCTGTATTATAAGATGACTAAAGTATATATTTGGTCTTTTAACTTTATGTGAGGTTTTATTTTATTCTCTTAACTTTAAAAAATATACTTTTAGTCCTTAAATCTCAAAATTATTAGTCTTAAATGATGATTTTTTGTAACAATCATTGTTATTTTGAATATTAAAATTAATATGTTAGCATTTAGTAATATTTTATCAGCATTAAAGAGTTCAATATCATCATTTTTTGTTAACAATTTTAGGATTATGGGTCTAAAAGTTTACTTTTTAAAGTTAAAGGACCAAAATAAAATCTCTTATAAAATTAAAGGACTAAATGTATACCTTGGCCTTATAAAATTTATGCATATCAACATCATCTGCTTCACCGTTCTAACCTCTAGAATGTCTTTAACATATACTACCTCTGGTCCTAATTATAAGAGCTAGTTGACTAAGTTGAGGAGATTAAGAAAGTAAGTTGAGTTAGTTATTTGTCCTAAATATGTGTTGTCTTTTCTAAAATATCCTCGCTAATCAAGTGTATTGGCTAGAACTACTATTATTAGAATAACTACTTTAGAAAAAATATATATAAATATGAGAGACAAAGTGGATTGGGGTTTTATATTTAGGAACAAAATAAAAGTCAAACAAGGTCTTATATTAAGGATCGGAGGTAGTATTATTCCTTGATTCTTCAATGGGACCCACGGCTGTTTCTCATCTCCACTCTTCACGCCTCTTCGTAAAATATATATATAATTATATATATTCTTTCCTAACTCTCTTTTCATGTTTAAAATATTTTCTGCAAAATAAATAATAATTTGAGTAGATTTTGCATAAAGATTCATTTTTATCGCGTAACTAACGGAAGAGGAGAAAATATATCAAAATTTAATTAAATAGATATAAGATATTCATCAATTTAACTAAATATATTTTAATATCTAGCCTATTTAATTATAAAATATATACTTATCACCAACTCAGATTGGCTTATAATTAGGACCGGAGGTAGTATATTTGAAATCAAACGTTGCATTTTCAAAGTTGAATTCCAACGTTCCCAACGTGGGAATGGGACGTTAATCCGTTAAGAGAGGATTTGTGCTTGTGCATGAATCTCCTCAACAAGCTCTAGGCTACTTGCCACATGTTTCCTTGTTGAACAATCCAGTTTGAACGTTATTAGATACTAAATGTGAGTATTCCATCAGCTGAGATTCGAATTTTAATTCACCATATTATGGGAGACTAATCATTTTTTTGCTAAATCTAATTCCTGTTAGTTTTGTGAGGCAATCTTAGACTCAACACAAACAGCTGGGATACTTTTTAGGTCAGCATAGGAAACGCCACTCTCCTTCCTTGCTAACTTTTCCCAAAATTTTCCCTCACTTCCCACTTTACCCTTCCTTTCTCTTCTTTATTCACTAATATTTTCTTGATAAATAATAAAAATTATTGTTCTTTAAAATACAAAAAATAAAAAGGCGAATCTCCAAACTAGCATTTCTCCCCTGCTTTTGTATGATTTATATAAATAATCTAAAATATAAATAATATAGAAACTGTCAAACTGATGTAGGTTTTTATTCGTGAAAAGCGTACAAAAATATATTCGCAGTAAATAATAAAAATCTATCCAAGTGATGCTGCCATTTTGGAACGTGGAATGCTTGAGTATAAACAAACAACAGTTTGATTCATCAGTTTTGAACGCAGGCATTGTTTTACGAAAATTAAGTTCCTTTTTTTTTGAAGTATTAATTTCGTTATTTTCACAAAAAATAGGATGACAGAGTCAACATCATAAATATCAATGAGAAAAATACAAAGTCTTTATGAAATAAAGGTTGTTTCTTATTTGGTGATAAGATAAGCCCCACAATTTTGAGCGGGGCGGGCCTATGAAGAAGGGGAAGAAGAGAGAGAACATTCTCTAAAGAGCCACGTGTATGAGCGAGCACTGGGGGCAAGTCATTGTTGATGTCTTGATGAACATGCTTACCGCACCACGTGCCATGCTCTCTCTCACACGCACACAGCCCGCAGAATCAACTTGAACCTTTGTCTCTTGTTTCTTTGGAACTGGAACGAGAAGGCAAAGCAAATCTCTAAACTATTTCTCTTATCGTATTTATAAGACACTTTTAATATATTTTATACAGATAGAAAAAAAACTTAAAATGTATTAACTCTCTATTAAAATACAACAAGTTTTTAACTTTACTCATATTTAATATGTACATCTTTCAAAAAAAGATAACTATCTACATTATAATAAATAAAGAACTAAATATTACATTTACATTAAAATTTAATAAAGTGACTTATAAATAAGACAAAAAAATCTTATCTCTCTGTCCAACAAATAGAACTAGAAGAGTACCATTTTTTTTCCTATTTTTATATTATTCATATATAATAATTCAAAAACTCTCAAACAGAAAAAATGCACAAAAATATAGTCATTGTAAATAATAATAAACATTTATTCAGACTGGGTTAACTAGTAAATTAAACCTGTTTATATATACTCCCTCCGGTTTAAAATATGAGCAAAACTTTGTTAGAGAGACTTGGTTTTTTTTGTAAGATAATATTCACTGTTGTCTAAGCATTTAATGAGTTTTTTCTAATTTTATCCCATATATTCTCTTTCTTTTTTGATTCATTTATTACATTTTTTACTAATTCTCTCCTTTAATAAAGGCATATCTTGGAAAAAAAATACATGGCTTATATATTTATTGTTTTAAATTGATTTTAACTAATTTTTTGATAAACATAAATAGATAAAGTTTAGTTTATATTTTGAATCGGAGAGAGTAGATATATAGCATGGTGCAAATAATTTATAAACCAATTGTGGGCTCAAATTTATGCGTTGACGAACAGAAGATGGGAAGTTAAAGTTTACTGGATAAGGAGATCTGCGAACACTTGTGCAGATGTCTTGGCTACGTTAAGCTTTGGAATCAGTGAGAAAGTGCAGATCTGGAGAGAAGTTCCTCTGCAAGCCTTTGAAACTTGGGAGACGGACAGGTTGCGAGGTGGAAGAGTTCGCCCTGATTGAAAGTATTGCAGAGGGAAGTGCTGATGCTGGATAGTGATAGTGGGTGTGGGCCCTCGTTTTCCACCAAAACATAATTGGAGCGGACATAAATGCCTTTTCATATTTAAAGAACACCTCCAAATTCGTAATTAATTACCGAGAAACTTTTGCCCTGTTGAGATAATTGAGTCAGTAATGTTGGGAGGAAAAAAAAAAGGGGGGGGGATTGATTACTTTCTCACGAAGGAAATGAGAAATAAATAAATAAAAATTAAGAAAAAGTGAAGCAGGCCATTATTATATCCATGTCGGTGACAGTATAAGCTGCATCCGTCCGTCCCTTTCTCCCTGATCATCAAGCTCCGTTATACTCCTCCGGTCCTTATTATAAGACCCCATTTGACTTTTTATTTGGTTCTAATTATAAGACCCCAATCCATTTTATCTCTTATATTTATGCATTTTTTTCCAAAATAATCCTTCTAATAATGATAGTTTTAGCCAATATACTTAATTAGCAAGGATATTTTAGGAATGACAACACTTATTTATTATAAATAACCAACTTAACTTACTTCCTTAATCTCCTCAAATAAATCAATTGGGTCTTATAATTAGTACCGGAGGAGTACTTCACAGCAAATTAAGCCCTATCTATCTCCCTCCTTCCCTCCCTCTCATCAATCTGAAGGAAAGGGATGAATAATAATTAGATCCTCGAAATGATTGCTCTGTTATTGTTCCAATATGTAGTATATATAGAGAGAGGGGTCATTTAAAGTTTAGCCCTAACTTGGCGTCTGATCTTCACATCCCATCTCTGTCTCTCCCTCTATAAAAATACACACACAATCCTCATCAAACTTCATTATTCACTTACAGCGAATTAAATTCTCTCCCCTCAATCTCTCCAGCATCAGTATGAGTTCTTCGTCTCATCAGCCCCCTAACACTCCAAGACCTTCCGGGACTCGAATTCCTGACGCCCAATCTATTTTCGCCCCCGCAACTCCACGTCCTCCTGCACATCCCCCGAACTCTCCGAGACCTTCAGGGACCCGAGTCCCGGCCACACAGGATATCTTCTCCCCAAGGCCACCTCCTTCGTGAATCTCATTTCATTATGAGGTATAATTCATATCTAGCTACTCCTAAGGTTTAGCCTCTTAAAGAAAGTAAGTGCTTGCTTCTCCTCCTCTCATTGTTTGAGAGAAGGCACTTGTTAGTACAGAAATGGTAGATCGGACTAGTACTTCTTCTGGTCATCTTTACAGTGATCTGTCAATCAACAGAAAAATTCACCTGCTGATGTAGTGGTAGCCATCTGCTTTGGTTATTAGGGCATTATATTGCAGTCTTGTTCTTTTTAGCTTTATTGCTCTGTTAGTACCAAGAACTACGTCGAGCCTTCCTCTTTCATTACCTTCCTCTTCCTCGCCCAGAATTCATACTACACCTCCGGATTTGGTGGTTCAAAGAATTATATTGTTGTTAACCACCCAAGTCTAGTTGATGTTTACATATGCGCCGCTTAGCCCCTTATTCTATTGTCTTATGTCTTCTCTCTCCTGCGAGCTGAACGGATACTGATTCTTGCTCTTTTGATAGATAGAAGGGTGCGCTTTCCCTTTGAGTGAGTAGATCTTTCTGTGAGCTTTACTCAGGTGTAAGTTTAGTTATCGTTCTGCCTTCCTCTGGTAATCCCTGCTGTGATTTCTCAGTCAGCATTAGCACTCCACTTAATTATGTGCAAGTGCTATGGGGGAGGAGGAGCTGAAGCTCACGCGGGTGGGTGTGGAAGAGGAGGTGGTGGGGCTGGACCTGGAGGGTACGGTGAAGGTTCTGATAGGGGAGGTCGTGACTATGGAGGAGGAGCTCATGGGGGTGGGTGTGAAGGAGGTGGCGGCAGCGGCTATGGAGGAGGTGCTGGTAGAGAAGGTGGTCAAGGCTATTGTGGAGGAGGAGATGAGGGGGATGGATATGGATGAGGCAGTGGTGTCGCAGCGGGTGCTGGATGCGGCTATGGTGGGGCTGGTGGTGCTGGCGCTGGCGGATATCGAGGAGGTGCTGGTAGAGAAGGTGGTGAAGGCTACGTCGGAGGAGGAGCTCACAGGGGTAGATATGGAGGAGGTGATGGATGGTGCTGCAGGCGTGTTGGTGCAGAAAGCCGTAGAAGAGGCGGGGCTGGTGGCGGCAGAGAAAATCGAGGAGGAAATGGAGGTGGCGGAGGAGGTGGTGGAGCATATGGAGGTGCCATGGCAGAGGATCTACTGGAGGTGGCGGTGACGGTGACGGTGACGGTGACGGTGGCGGTGGGTATGGTGATGAGTATGGAGCTGGTGGCGGAAGAGATGAAGGAGGTGGCTATAGTGGATATTATCCCTGAGCTGCTTACATTTCATTACAGCTAAAAAGATCTAGTTCCTCTCTTAGTCTTACTGATAATTAACGAAGAAAGATGAAACACACACACACAGGTATACATATATGTGTGCGTAGTGTATATGAGAGAAATTAAACTTACAATAAGAAAATCGGTATAAAGCTCAACCTTTCCTCCTATCTAAAGCTTTTTGGCCTCAAGATAATGGTGCTCTGCGTATACGATACTGTGCGTAATCGTCTTACTATACTCAAATCCTAATTACTCCTCCGGTCCTTATTATAAGACCCAATTTGACTTTTTATTTGGTCCTAATTATAAGACCCAATTCATTTTGTCTCTTATATTTATGCATTTTTTTCCAAGATAATCCTTCTAATAATAATAGTTTTAGCCAATATACTTAATTAGCAAGGATATTTTAGGAATGACAACACTTATTTATTATAAATAACCAACTTAACTTACTTCCTTAATCTCCTCAAATAAGTCAATTGGGTCTTATAATTAGGACCGGAGGAGTACTTCAAACATCCACTTAAGAAAAATTAAAGTATGACAATCCTTTTGTTAGTTTCTATGCATACGATGGATATTATGTTGTGCGGAATCTTCTTATTGTTCATCTTTTTCATATATTCTGCTCATTAATTAATTTCCAATTTCTTTTTATGCAGAGTGTGGTGGTCAAGTCAAGGGAGAATAATATGGCTTCATAAAACAACAGCGCAATGGATCAATAATATCTCTTTTTAAATTGCGTGGGCCCCCCTTATCTTCCATTGAATTAAATAGATTGAGCAAGCTTTAATTTGCATGTGGTTACGTACGTTCTTTACATTGGACTACGTTTGCACTTTAATTTTATACATATGACTGGATATGGAGTGATGAGCAGTAGCACTTAAACCTTTACGGTTTTTTTAGCGCCTGTGATCTCAGATATTTGATATTTCTATGGGGACACAGCTGAATATCGGCGAATCGTAATTACGTAATAACTATCCATCCATCATCGCATGCATATTAAACATGTACAAGAGGCTAAAGAGCCGGTCGGGCTCGACTCGTTTTCGCCCTGAAATTATGAGGGTCGGGTTTGATATTTTTTTCTTGAAATAAGAAATAAGCCCTGGAGGGCTGGTCCTGGAGGGCCGAGGGCTTAAAAGAATCGGTCATGAAGAGCCGCGGGCCGGCTCGTTTAAGCGCTTTTATAATTTTTTTTGTTTTTTAAATTTTTTTATATAATTTTAATGTTATTAATTTTTTACATTGTTAATAATATTTCAAAGATTTAGTTATTATTATCATTTTAAAATTAAATTTAGTTGTAGACAATAATTTATCCAATTAAATTTTTAAAAAATAGGTTAATTTGAACTTTAATAATGATTTGATTCATATTATATGCGTTGATATTTTTAAACTATATATATATTTGATAATATAATATTTTTATACTTATATAACTTGTGATTCTATAATTTGAATTAGAAATTCATGAGTTTCAACAACAATGTTTCTCACATTAAAGTAAAATAATAGCTAGATTGCAAAATTTAAAAATAAAATTCCTATAAAGAAGAAAAACTTGATATTTTTGTTATGAAAGAAAAGCATACTTATGAAGAAAAGTAATTAATTATAGTGATCATGAAGTTTCAAAAGATTAATTATAGTGTTTATTTATTGCACAATTGCACTATAGATAAAAATTTTGGATGTTGTTATCTTGTTAATGAATGTTTTAGATGTTCGTAGATGTTGATGAATATTTATATATGATGATATTTTATATTTGTGACTTAATTTTATTCATATTTATGTCTTTTATTAATAATTTCAGTGGTTTGTTTTTATATTTTTATAAAAAAACATGATAAATATAAAAAACAGTATTTCTTTTTAAACGGGCCAAAAGCCCGCAGGCCGACCCTGGCCCTGTAATTTAAGGGCCGGACCTAGCAAATTAGGGTATTTTTGAAATTTCAGCCCTGAAGGGCCGGTCCTTTTAAGCCCGCCAGCCCTGGAGAGCCGAGCCAGCCCTGATTCCCACCTCTAGAGGCTATAGCCTTATCTGTTCTCATCGAAATGTCCGCTTTGAAATCAAAGGTCAGAATTAAAACACTCAATTAAATGAAAAACTCATATTTATGACCCGATGGCGGAGTGTGCATATTCTGAATCAACCAATATTATATTATATTAATATATACATATAATCCGTTAATACTAAATACATTATTCACCGATGTTTTGTTTTTTGAAAAAATTGCATAGAACCCTCAGGGACCTGCTTTTGTCATTTTTTTTATTGAAGCACATGGCTTTGCTAATATACTATGGTTTCATGCTGAATTTTTTCCATCAGTAGACAGTCAATGCTATTTAAAACATTCCAAGTTTAACTAAGTATTAAAACGCATACCTGAACCTGAACAAAAGAAAGGATTACAACCTTAAATTTACCTATTCCCATCTTCTTGAAATACCGTCCCCGGAAACTCAGTTAGTTAAATGAAACCCAGAGCATTTTCCTAGTTTGTTTTTAGCTTCACAATGTCGTTAAAAACTGCCACTGTGATCCTTATTATTTATCACTTGTCCTTTTTATTTGTCACTTATATCTTTTTAATGTTTTATTTTCAATTTCGCCCCTATTGATTATAAGGGTGAAGAGAGAATATTAAGAAAAATGATCATGGTGTTTTAAAAAAAAACATGTCACATTTCTTATAATTAATTAAATTACCTAACTTCATTAATCTAATCAAATTAGTTAAATAGACCTTATATTGGAAGAGTATATATTTATAGCGTTAGAGAGGGGGTGTAAACATAACACGTTTTATATGCAAAATTCTAATGTTTATATCGTTGAATGTGGTGTCTGCAATTATGTCAAAAGATGTTCACATGCATGCATGAAATCCTGATTTAACGTTGAGAGGTCACAATATACAAAATGAATTTCTCAAAATAATTTTTCCTGTATTTAAACAGCTAAATGGCACATAAAGTAAATCATACATAAAACAGATTGCTAAGTAAATAAATAAAGATAAATGAGAAAAGGCAACTCAAAATTAGCCAAAACCATTTCTTGGATATGAAACAAAATGGCCCAAATCACATGAGCCCAACAGAGCCCAATAGTGATTTCCAGAAATGGAAATGGCTCCCACCCAAAAAAACAGAGAACGATAATCCCAAAACAGTGGCAAAAATGCCCAGAAACAGGAAAAGAATAAACGCCCGATGGTCAAAACTTGTAGGAAAAAAGGATGTCTCAAAGAGAACGCAAATGGATTCCTAGGAACCCAAAAAAATAAAATACGTATTAAAGGAAGAGCCCACAATGCCATTGCGAAAGGCATATTTGTTTTATTTTAAATGCCTGTCAACCTAAATGGCTCGAAAGAAGAAAGGGCCGGTTCTAGAAAGAAGTAAGACCAGAAAACAAAAATCCACAAGCCCAAATTAATGGATATAATAAAATAACTTTGCCTAAATTAATCAACAGAATTTCCGGTATATATGCAAGCCTCATTCGAATTTATTCAACTTTCAAACAAAAAGCTAATTTTGTAATGATGTTGAAGGTTTCAGTTGAGTATCATAATCTATGTATTCGCCATGGAATTAATCCACTTGATTTTTTAAAAATTGAATTCTGTATATGTTCGTTGGACTGTATTTGTACTTTAATTTATATTTACGACTGGGTGTGGTTGGAGCGATAAATAAAACTGGGAGTATAAACATGTACGGTCTTAGCGCCTAGCTATATATGACCTCTAATATTTCTATAGGGACACAACTACTGTATTACCTCGGTCTTTAATATAGGATCTCGTTTGACTTTTACTTTAGTCCTAAATATAAGACCCCAATCCACTTTATTTCTAATATTTATATATTTTTTTCCTAAGATAATCCTTCTAATAATGATGGTTATAGCCAATATACTTGATTAGTAAGGATATTTTAGAAAAGACAACACTATTTATGACAAATAACTAACTCAACTTCTTTTCTTAATCTCCTCAAATTAGTCAACTAGTTCTTATAATTATGACCGAGATAGTATAACACAACTGATTATCGAATTGTAATTGCATAATAATTCCCCTAATAATTATCCATCCATTGTCACATACACACACGCATATATATTCGGTGAAGACTAATAAATTAAGACACAAGATTAAGGAACCTTAACTGTGACGACATGGCCCATGATGTCTTTCTTTTTGTCACAGCTAATTAAACATGTACAAGAAGCCACAACCACCTTATCTATTCCCATCGAATGAACGTCACCTATATGTAAGGTCGAAATTAGAACATTCAATAATTAAAAGGAAAGCTCACTTAACTGGCATGTTAAAGTACCAAAATTAAAATTTTTCCAGTATTTAAACAACTAAATGGCGCATAAAACAGATTCCCAATTAAATAAAGATATATATGAGAAAAGGCAACTCAAAAAAAATCCCAAATCATTTCTGGAATATGAAAACCAAATGGCCCAAATGACAAAAGCCCAACATCAAGCAGATCTAGCACGCAGTAGGAAATATGTGCCTCTGGAAGTGATGGACAAGCAGATCTAAAGTAATGAATCTTTGGCAAAAAGGAAAAGGTGATGCTGACTAATTAGGAAAATAAACATGAACAGGGTAAAAAATTATGGAGAAAATTGAAAGATAACAGAGCGAAATGAGATCAGGTAACCTGAAAGCTCAATTCTCGGGGTTGATGTTGTTGCTTCCAACTTCAAATGCTTCTCGGAATGTAAAAGGCAGAAGAAATGTGAAGGCCTGCTCTGTCTGTCATAGCTAGTCTGAATGAGAAGAGTAAACGGAAGACAGGAGACTGGTATTTGGTCAAGTCAATAGCAATATTACGTTTTAATTAGAGGTGAAAACATTTTGGCCAAAAAAAAAAAAAGAGGTGAAAACAATAAATAGTTTTAATTAATAAAAATAAAACACAAGGGTGTGACGTTAGGGGTGAGCGGGGGCCCAAGAAATGTCGCCGTCTCGTTTTGTTTTTGTCGTTGGGAAACCTTTGCATGGGGCCCCACGCAGCTTAATTTCTAAATACTCAGTCACAGTCGCTGCTAGCTAGCTGCCATAGGCCCTGACAAAATGCGTATCTGTGTGTCGGCGGAATGTGGGGGGAGAAAAATTATAATTTTTATCCATTTAATATTTCATTTAAAAATGTATAATATTTCGTTTTATAAACTCTCATAGTCCTATAAGTCAAAAAGATGGGCAGATAGGATTTAGGAAACCATATATATATTTGGTTTTTTTGTCCCATTTATATTTAGAAAAACAGATATATTTGTTAAAAAATGCATTAGAAAATAAATTTTTATATATACTTCAATGTTTATTCATTTTCTCATTTATATATACATAAATGGTATGTTGTTATCCATACTATAATTTTTTGCTGGGTGTATTTCATTTTTCAGGCCACTTATATTTCAGATTTCTCTCTCTCTCTCTCCCTCTCTCCTTTTGCCGGGTGTATGAATCGGATTTGTTTATTTTATTGGCTTGAGTCGGTTCGGTTGATTTTGTAAGGGAATTGCTATGAGTGAGTTGAAAAGAGAGGAAACCCATTATTCTCAAAACAAAAAAAATACTGCTCCGGTGACACGGAATTTAAATATAAGACTTATTTTTTATATTTAAAATTTTTTCAACGTTGGTTTGGTCAGTAATATAATAATTTAGAGATAAATCAGATCATATTTTTACACCGTTATTCGATCATTATATAATTAACAAAAAATCAAATTATTCAAAAAATTTACTACCATAAAATTTAATTATTCTGCATAACAAGTTCAAATTTCATTATTTGATCATTCAAGTTTAAAATTTTTTTATTATAATTTCTGTCGTGTTACATTTTTCAATATATTGTGTAAATAATATGATTATCTATTTGTTATGTTAATTTTTATAAAAAAGTTATTAATGTTTTTATCTTGTTTGTTTAATTATTATTAATGATAAAGAGGAATTGATTTTAATAAAACATAAAACAAGTTTCCTGAAAAAAATTTCTATATATATGATTTGAACCTTTTTAGTCGCCTTAAGTTAAATAAAAAATAAAACTAAATTATGCAGTCATGTCTCTTGAAAATTAATTTCTAAATTAACTAAGTGACAAAAACATTAAAAAAATGAAAGGTTTGAAAAGGGATTTTTTTTTCATAAAACTAATTATAAAAATAAAGAAATAAATCTAAACTACTTTTTTTTTTGTATCTTTAATAAAAAGAGAATGAAAAATGCCAATTTGAATTTTTAGGAAATTAGTGATGAGAATGCTTCTTAAAAACGGAATGTAGTTTTCCTTGCTTAATAAAAATATGGGAGTAAAATAATGTATCAAGTTAAAAAGCAACCCCAAACACAGTTTGGATCAAGTAAACTTAACATTTGACTACTTTAAATGCTAGATAGTAATCAAATTATCAAGCCACTTTTAAAAATCACTTGATGTGCCATTTAAATTGAGTTAATAAAACTTGTTTTCCTCTTAAAGAATGCTCATGAAGACACTCAATTGCAATATATCTCAATCATAAAATCCAAAAACATGCCAGATAAAATAATTTCAATAAATACAGAGGAAATATATATAAATCCAAATCCCAGTAACACAACTCAAATTAAATTGCAAAAATCTAATTAACAGAAATTATAATGCATAATCTTAGTCTCCAAATTAAATAAGAATATTCCTAATACAGGAAAAGTCTAATGAAGTTCAAGAGAAAATTAATTGGAAAACTAAATACTCTGCTAATTAAAACTCCAAGCTCAAGCTACTCCTCTATCTCCAAAAAGCATAATGGGAATAGCCTCTCATAGCTCTAGAAGAATCCACAATATATTTGAAATAATGAGAATTCATGAAGACGATGGTGAGAGAGTGGTTGTGGAAAATTTCTGCAGAAAGAAACAAGAAATAATGGAGGCCGAAGGTGATGATGATGGCCATGGAAGAGCTGGATGACGCGCCGCTACTGGTGAGGATTGAAGGGAAGATGTTGAAGGGTTTTGAAATCAGATGGTGTGGTTACGTACCTGTGAAGTGATGTTGGAAGCGCGTGCATATGGCGTTGAGGAGGATATGAAGGCTGTGCATGGGTGCGGTTGTGAATATGGCAATTGATGGATTGGATATGTATATGAATCCAATTTGAAGGAGGATTGGCGGCGTGTGCGGAATTTCAGGGTGCTTTTTTTCTTCTTATGAATTAATGAAAAAAATCAATAATATAATAATCTGATGTCTTAATACCAAGTTCTCTGTCTCCAGTTTCCTTCTTTTTTTTCCCTTCTTTCTTTCATCTTTCATATTATTTTTATTTCTTTTTTTGAGGCCTGCAAAAAATCAATTGAGATGCTATCATAAAGCTAAAAATCAATTCTTTAAATGGAAATAAAAATATAATAAGATTTTTTTTATTTTTAATTTCACACAATCAGTATTTAATTCAAAATATCTACAATCAATGCAAATTATCCCATTTAATTCATAAATATCTCAAAAAAGATATCAAATAATATATTAAAATAGGGATTTATCAATATAGTAGTGTAACATGCATGTTAGTCTATTTTTTCACCCAAAATCTATACCTTCTAAGAACAAAAAAAATTTGTTCATAAATAACACACAAAATAAACTCTTCAAAATTTTCTTTTTTGTTAAAGTAGCCAAAAGCTAATTTTCTTTCTGTATTTAAACAACAAAATGGCACATAAAATAAATCATACATAAATGTAAAACAGATTCCTGAATAAATAAATAAATGAGCCCAACTCTTTTCTTGAATGTGAAACTGGCCCTAATGACATAGCCAAAAACAGAGCACAATCCCAAGAGAGAAAAATAGCGTATGATTTATTGGGGCGTTCACTAAGAAAATTAAAAATATGTATTTAGTAGTGTAATTTATTTAATTTGAGGCATCACATCAATATTTATTGGAGATTTTCAACTAAGTCTTAATTACGGACATAACTCAAAGAAAACTACATACTTGGTCTTTGAAGGAACTTCCATAAACGTAAATACAGTTCTTAGCTTGTGCGGCTCCATTAATCATTAGTTCGATAGGGAAAGTCACGTGCTTGTTTTCTACCAAACAATGAGGGCCTTCCACGTAAGTTACGTGGCGTGGTATCTAAATATCAAATTCCCTCAACAATAAATGGAACTTAAATCTTCTAATTAGCTTGCAAGTTGTAACATATGTGTGTGTGTATTCATGTATAAAGCATCCTTCCAAGTAAGTGGTCTATCCAGCTATTACCTGTCTTTGACGTAAATTTAGTCACTGAACATAATCTTACAACACGATATACATATATATATTAGAAGCATCCAAATTTATAAATTATATCAGTCATATTAATTAGTACAATATATATAATTCAAAAGCACAAAATAAAACAATATATGAGGAGCCTGCCTCCTACATGCATCTCTCACCGTGCGTGCTAAATACTTTTGACAGAGTGCCGGATTAAATTAACATATAGCAGTAACTAGTTCGAACTCTTTTTTTTTTAAAAAAAAATTATCATCCGTTTTATTAAACAATATAATCTTAAATCCTAATAACTCCAAATATCCGTACGGAAAAGCATGCACAATCCCATAATTTGAGTTTATGAAGGAGGCGAGTTTGAGAGTCACAGTGCATTCCTCTTTGTTCATTGTCATTTTGTGTGTGTGTGTGGCAACATTTAATAAAAAGATGAAGAGTATTAAACGGGCGCATTCGTAAATACATTGAGATCATAAATAAGGGCAGAAAAAATTACTGAAAAATCCATGTTTAAAAATTTTATTATGAAAAGAATATCTAAATCAAAATACCAGTATTCGGTAGGTACAAAATTCGTAGTGTATCAATAATATTATTCTTAAAATTTCATGCTACCAAACTAAAATTTCATGTGTAAAGAAATTCAACCTCTCGCCTCTCGAGATAGTGAAAAAAATTAGCTAAAGTCAAATAATCTGAATTATGTTTTGAAATTTTTAGTGAATAAATTTTAAGCTTTATCATGTTCTACATGAGTTTATCCTTATAATTTTCTGTTTTGATTAGCTCTTCAGGTTTGCGCTCTTAAAGGGAAAAAATATGTATAATTGCTTAGTTGAATTTTAGATGCATGGTTAATTGAAAGTCGTGGCACTAACCAAACCACTGAAGCGAGGACGCGTACGTTGCATGTATATATATGTGTGTGCGTGTCCAAAGTAAGGGTATTAGTTATTGCGTGCTTGAACTTGCTAGCTATTTTGACTTGATGGATGACCACTGGTTAAGCTAGCTAGTTTGCCTTTTATGTGGGTGTGTTTGTGTGAAAACTGATAAGGCGAATATTTTCCAAACAACAGGCATCGCAGTACATCGCTCAGACGTGATTGTAATTCTCTCAAGTAATTAATGACTTGCTTGCCTGTATCCCAATCCTTGAATAATCTGTCGACTGTCTTATTAGTGCCTTTTCTCTCTATAAATATACTTCTACTCTGCTGCACCCAGCTCCAAAGCAAGCCCTATCATCTACTTGCATAAGATTATTTCCCTATATCTCAGGGATAATCCTCAGATTAAAGCCAAGCCCCACTATGAATTCTGACGGCATCAATACCCAGAGGGTTCTTACGCCCGCCGCTCATCACACTCAGGTCGGCTCTAACCCTCCAGCAACTGCTAATGGCACTCACATGCCAACCACGCAGCAGGCTTTTTCCCCGGCAAATAATACGCCACTTCCTCAGACCACCAATTCTTTAAGAACTCCCACTCCAATCCCAACCCCCAACAAGATCTTCTCCAACCATGCTGATCCCTGCTCTCGTTGAGCCCATAAACTTGTCAGATTCGTTTTCATCGAGTTGAATCGTATTTTTCGATATCAGCCTCAACTATATCTATACATGTGTGTGTGCAATAATTATATCTGTTACCTGGTAAAAGCTTTCGCATATTGGCTATACTTTTAATATATAACTAACAATAACTCTTATTTCTTGCCCAAAACTCAAATCTTAACTACTCCAGGTGTGATGTACAATCTCTCTTTTTTTTTAATTTCCAGATTGTATGCTCATCCCTGATTTCGTTTTGATGCAGATTGTGGCCGGTGGAGTGCCGGAGACTTTGAACTGAGATGGCTTCGTTAGGAAGAATACAATTGTGTGTGTGCGCGTGCGTGCGCTTTTTTTTGGGGGGGGGGGGGGATAAATTCTAGCTGGCAGAGATAAAACATTATATGTGCTTATGTTTTGCGTCTGACCTTGATTTCCATCACTATTAGTTCTTGTTTAGTTTGGTTCTAATAAATATAGAAATACTCCTCCGTTCTTATTATAAAAAATGAATAACCGAATTACGTTGATTAAAAAACAGTTAAAATTAGTTAAAAATAATTAATATGTAAAAAATATATTTTTTTCCAAGAATACCCTCATTAATAAGGAGAGAGAGCATGAGAGAGAATAATTAAATTATTAAAAGAAAGAGGAGTGGGAGGGAGGGAGAGTGTGAGTTGGAGACAAAATAAATATAGATAAAATAAGAAATCAACACAAAAAAGTAGAGATAACTTTTAAGTGTCTCTTATATATAGATACATGCCATAAGTATCAAACGCATGGAGTAATTACTTGTTTGATTAGCTGGGAACTGAGTGGGATGGTGTGGGTCCCAGCTAGCAACGGAGAGGTGGGGTCGCAAACCAAAGGGAAGGGCTAACTGGTAATTACAAACGTTGGCAGCTGGAGCAAATGCATCTAATTTCTTAATTGACATACGTGTAAAGTCATTGCGTTGTAAACCCAAAAGCATTCTAACCACACATTCCAAACGCACAACTATATGCATACACAACCATTACGTTCTTTGACTTTGTTTGTCAACAAAACAACAATATGTAATCACCTCAGATGCAACGAAGCATCTTGCTCCACGACATAATTCAGAGCAAAAGGGAAGAAATCGTCAAGAATTTGGAATTAAATAGGGAACAAAATGCAAGTCAAAAGATTGAAGTTGAATTTCATGTTAAACGAAGTAAGCTAATGGTGAGATCAATTCCGTGCTTCATGGGAGAGAATAAAAGGGCTGGAGATATTAAAAATAGGAAGAAAGGGGTCAATTAGTTTAAAAATATATATGAATGAATATATTAAAAAAATAGATGCGTCAGCTTGAAAAGTATTACTCCTCCAATCCTTAATATAAAACCCATTTAACTAATTTGATTAGATTAAGGAAGTTAGGTAAATTAGTTAATTATAAGAAAAATGACACATTTTTCTTGAAACACCATAATCATCTTTATTAATACCCCCTCTCCCTCTTTTACTTGGTTATGGTAGAGGGAGTATCCGTAAGGATAATTTAGAGAAAATTAATAAATGAGAAATGGGTCTTATATTTAGGACCAAAATTAAATCAAAAATTGGATCCTATATTAAAGACCGGAGGAGTAAATTGGAAAAGTTGAGCAACACGGAAGCAAAATTGCAGGCGCAATTCCACCCACACGCACAACGCGCAATTTCATATTACTACTTATTAAAAAAAGCACAAATATTACGGGTACAAATCTAACTCTCTGTTTGGATGATAAGAACAGTTGAGAGGAAAGAAAATGAGAGGAGAAAAAATGGAGAGAAGAAAAAATTGGAGGAACACAAATCTTTTATGTTTGGATGGATAAGAGAAAACAGAAAAAAAAAGAAGAAATAAGTAATATATGAATGATTAAAATATCATTTTCTGTTATATCAAAATATATCTTGATTAAAATCAAATTAAATATCATAATAAAAAACCATATTTACATTAACATAATCATATGCTTTAAAATCAAATTATTTGATAAAGATATATTATCACATTATTATATTTTAATATCAATAATTTTGTAAAAAAAAGGAAAAAAATTTTGTGTAATGTAATGCTTAAAAAACTAAAACACAATTCTACTTGTTTTTCTTTTCAGTAGAAGGATTTTTACAATTTTAGTTATTTAATTTTTTAATCGAGCAAACACAAAAGAAAGATTTGATAATAATAAATAAAGTTAAAAAGTGAAAAAAAAGTATTATTTTGCTGAAAAAAATATGTAAGGGTAGAGAGAAAAAATACATTTTCTTCTTATTTTCTCTTCATATATGGAGAGAAAAGTTGGAAGAAAAATGAGATGTGAGACCCACCTTATTTTCTCTCTAACTTTTCTTCCCTTATCCAAACAGGGAAAAAACCACTTCTCTTTCTATTTTCCTTCTTCTCTTATTTTTCTCTATCCAAACATAGCATAAAAAAATTATCCAATCCAAAAGATTAGCTTGTTAAGTGAAAATATGAGATTCTTTAATATGAAACTCATAAGAGTTTGTAGAATCTTGATATGGGGATATATAAGAAAATAATAGAGTTAGAAAGAAAATATACGCATTGCCGCCGTTTTTATATGGAGAGTTGGTATATATCACTTCTTTTATTTGAATAATAATGCGTCGTACACATGAATGAAACTTCAAAATTATGTCGAATCTGAATGGAAACTAGTAATGTGATCAACCTTGCACAGAGGAATAGGCATTAGAATGGGTCAAATTGAGGTTTCAAAAAGGTGACAGCAAATGAAGATGGTGGAGGATGGGCTACGTACAAACAAAGTTGTTATAGAGCTTCCAGGAGTGGGGCCCCCTCACCTAGCCAATAATGCATCTCTTCATTTCAACCCTCGCTTTATGATCAGTCCGTGCCACGTCACACAGCTCTTGAAGTCCGTCATCATTATTTCTTTTAATTTCCTCTCAAATTATTTTCTTTCAAGAAAAAAGCCTCATGTGATAATATAATCATGCATGGCTATGCATATTGCACGCGTCCACTGTGTCTTTACCCTAAAGCCTTGGAAAGGTTCTATGTATTTTGATATCTTTGTTTAGCCTCTAGAAAAGAACACAAGTTACTGAAAGGGTCAGTCTTTGGAATGAATTTGATGCATCAAAAGGTGCGTATGCCAGAAGCTAATTGCCGTGTTTAAATGTGTAAGTAATAAAGTATAGATAATTCAAAAAGGTTCTATTTATTTATCCTGCTAGAGAGGGGATATAAGCATAATACAGCATACTCCTCTGATCCTATTTATAAGGTAAAAAAATAAGATATTTTTTATCCTATTTATAAAATATTGGGAGAATTTTTTTATATAGATATACAATTTTATCTTTTATTTATTATTGTATTGATTTTATTTACATGAGATATAATGTATATTAAATAGGGATAAATTTAAAAAGTTATTAAATTCTAATGAGAGCTAATGAAATTAAAGATTTTTCTTGGTTTATATGAAATATATTAGAAGTGCTTTATAAATATGATCAGAAGAGTATGTTTTATATGCAACTACTTTCTAATGTTTATATCATTAATAGTGGTATCTACAATTATGCCAACGTATGCATGCATATGCATTCCCAGTATTTATACTTATTTTTCCTTCATAGATATTATAATAATCCAATTAATTAAACTCTCGATTTGGTGATTGAATGACTCCACAAAGCAGTCCTTCTTCTTCAGCATTTTCAGCATATTACTGTAAATAGTAATAGTGGAGAAAATTTGATTAACTATTAACCCGATCCTAAATATAAGATTTGTGCGTGGGGTTGATTTGCTTTGTTGTCATTGTTTCTTTGGTTCCACAAACATAAAGATAATTAGCTTGTGGGTTCCGTATTTTGAATATCTGTCGCCTAGTTCTAGGTATTGAACAAATTTATTGTTTATGACTTCAATATATATTGAGAGAAGGGGACCATTACCAAAATCTTGATATTTAGTGTGATGATATGGGGGTAAAAAAGTAACTTACAGGTGTAATAAGTCATTTTTTAAATTCGGGAGCTGTTTGTCATAGCTTTTTACCAATTTGGCTTATGAGTCAAAAGCTATTTTTTAAGTACAATTATAAAAGCATCTAAAACTTACTCATAATTTACGCAAAAGTAATTTTTTGGAATTAAAAGATATTTTTACTCTTATATCTATCTTATTTTTATGCTTCTCTCTATATATTTTTTGTACTTCCCAATCAGTTTGTAGTTATTTATTTTTAATATTCTCTTAAATGAAAATAATTTTTAACAATTTTTATAATTAGTTTTTATTTTTGATATTAGTTTTTATTTTATATTTACATAAATTATACAGAGTACATCATCCAATTAATTATCTAATATTATTTAGTTCAAAAATTTTTACACTGTGATTTCTAATTTAAATATATTTTATTCATTAAACATAATTTTTTTCTTTTTTTGACCAAGGTAATTTTTCCTATTATAATAATTTAAAATTATTATATTTTGTGAATTCATATTTTTAATTATTTTTTATTATTTAATAAAATTTATATTTATTTTAGTTATTCTATAAACTAAACTTACTTATTCAATCATAATCTAAACTTTTTTTACTTTAAAAACTAATTTTTATAAAAGTCAATTTGACACAAATCATACACCCAATCAAATTTTTACCCAATTTTATTTTTTAAAAAATCACATGAATTACCGCAATCAAACGGACCCAATGATGTGACTCAAAAAGCTACTAAGGGGGTGTTTGGATGGAAACCAAATCATGATTTCAGAAGTGCTTTTATGGTTTACGAAGTAAATATGTGAAAGAGTTTGTTTCATTTTACAAAAAAATACTTCTAAAACTGTGGTTTTCGTATTGCCAAACAACGTCTAATTCGTTGAAACAATTTCCGAGGTGGGCCGACTACATGACGGAGGAACAGGCAAAAGAAACAGCAGATCATCCATAAATATATATATATATGTGTGTGTGTGTGTATGAGGATATACTCTGTGGCATTGGCGACCTCTTCCCTTCCTGTCATCTTCATTTCTCTGTTTTTTTTTTTTTACTATTACATTAATATTTTAATGGTTCAGGTTTAAATTTTTTAAAACATTATTAAAATACTAAATTATAAAAATAAATAAATAATAAATTGCAAATTATATTAAAATTTAATTCTAATGTTTTGCAAATGTGCTAAATATTTTTAATATTTTTTTATAAATAGTTCATAAAAACTTAAAATCTAAACCATTAAAACACATTAATCGAACTATTAGAAAAAAAAGAGGAGGGAAGAGAACAAAAAACAAAGAAGAGATGTTTCGAACCGATGGGATGTTACACCAATTAGGGACGCATTCACATGCTTTTCCATCAGATTCCCAGAAAAATAATGATCGTAAGTATTGTTGTTCATTAATGAAAACAATATCCACCCTACTAAGTTTATAGTTATTCTAAATCAAAAAGAATTTAAAAAAAAAAAAGGAGAAGAGAACACTCTTAATCCAAATTAATGACATGCGCTTCCTCTTTTTATGTTTCTTTATTAATTTCCGTGCCTCCACGTCTCTAGCGGTCTCTTATTCCAAATCCTGTAACCCTCCTCACTTAGTCTAGCACCGGTATGATATGATAATGATTGACGTCTTCTTCTAATCTAATATCACTTTCGTCTTGTAGTAGTTTATCACATATCAAGAAGATTATTAATTATTAAATACATAAAGTCTTTTATTTTTATCTTTATTAAATGCTAGTATATTTTTTCTTATTAATTTCCTCTCTCTTTACTTTTGTATTTGTCTCCCTTAAATAATAGGGATAGGATTGGAAATAAAAGATTAAAAAAGATACAAGTAATAAATAAAAAGAACCAAAATTCCCTGCTACAAGCGGCAACTAAAAAGGACCAGAGTGGTATAGTACATGCTTCCTCTTTTTGCAGTGCTACTGCATGCTTCTTTTATATAATTTTCTTTAATTTATTCCTCAACCTTATAATTTTTTTCTGCAAAATAAGAAGAATCTGTGTAGATTTTATGGAAAAATTTCTTCCTATCCTATGATTGACTAAAGAGGTCAGAGGAAAATATATCAAATAGGCATAAGATATTTACAAATTTAACCAAATATATTCCAAAATCTAACGTGCTTAATTATGAAATATATACTTATCAAGTAGCATGAACTTGTTTTATACACAGATATATTAAAAAGATTAGCAAAATGAATTGCTTATACATTAAAAAGACCAAAAGGTGAGCATTTTGAGCATCAGGTTAATTAATTACACTGTATCAGGATGGATCTAAATCAGTGTGCTGTACATATGATTCAATAACGCAACTCGTCGCTAGCGCGTGAATTATTTGAAGTGGAATTGGTCCAAGACCCCACATTAATTTAGACAATTCACACTTGGAGTTGGAGCTTATAATTTTTTAAATCCAGCTGTTTGCCAAAACGAAGAATACAAGTGGTTGGAAATTTATGACGCATAATGTTGGACTAATTATATTCATGAAAAGCAGTCAAGCTTAATTTTGAAATGAAATTAAATGACTTGCTTGTGAGCCAATCCCACGGTTAAAGAGAATTTCTATGTAATTTTTTCCCAACATCATATTAATCCCATTTCCTTGTTTCTGAACATCTTCCAATAATGTTTTCTCCAGTTTCAGTCTTGTTCTTCTTTTTGCTCCTCTTATTCTGTTTATAAGTCACTTTCAACATGTTTCACATACACCAAGAAAAATTTTAAACTGTATTAACTCTCATTTAAAATCCAATAATTTTTCAATTTTGTCCTTATTTAATATACATTACTCCTCTGGTCTTATTTATAAGGTAGAGAAAAGGTATTTTTTGTCCTATTTATAGGGCACAAAGAGAAATTTTGTTGTATGGATGTACAATTTTATCCATCATTTATTATTATATTAATTTTGTTTATATGAGGTACAGTATATATTAAATAGGGATAAAGTTGAAAAGTTTATTAAATTTTAAATGAGAGTTAATGAAGTTTAAGGTTTTTCTTAATTTGTATGAAACATACTGGAAGTGCTTTATAAATAGGACTAGAGGAGTACACCTCATTTAAACAAAGTGAATACAATAATAAATGAAAAGAAAAATTATATACTCATACAAAAAATTTCTCGTAATGCCTTATAAATATGACCAAAAAATATTTTCTCTCCCCCCCCATAATAGGACCAAAGGAGTATAAGTCACTTTCAATATATTTCACATAGACCTAGAAAAACCTTAAACTTTATTTACTCTCATTTAAAGTTCAAAAACTTTTCAATGTTATCCCTATTTAATATACACTCTATCTGATGTAAATAAAATTAACACAATAATAAATGAAGGGTAAAATTGTGTATCCATACAAAATATTTCTCACGGTACCCTATAAATAGGATCAAAAAAATCTTTTATCTTATAAATAAGATCAGAGGAGTATATATGTTTTCATTTCTCATGCATTCCAATCTCATATACATTATCAGTTCTCATATACGCGTCAAAAGTTTGATATCTGTTTCAAAGTAGCTTTGTCAATTTGATTAACCCCAACCAACTAACAAATTTAAATCCGTGTGAATAAAAATTTTTTTGGTTAATCTCAAGTCTCCATTTGCTTTCTTCATTCCAAGCGTACGTGCTCCTTGTTGTCGTGAATCAATTGCCTTGTCCGACTTGGTTTACCTTAATTATGAAGCTTTTGACCAGTGTGTGTGTGTGTGTGTGTGTGAATAACAATAGTTATGAAGCTTTACCTTAATTATGAAGCTTTTGACCAACATGTGTGTGTGTGTGTGAATAACAATAGTTATGACTTTTTTCAAAAAAAAAAAAATTTACAATTAGTGTAACCAAATAAAGAATCACGCAGCGATGAGCTCGACATATATCACACGGAAAACAATAAAAGAACTTATGAAATAAGGTAATGTATTAAAAAAATTTGTTGTGTGTGTTGATATATTGATGATATGGAACGATTTATTGTTGGGAGCTTTTACTATTCATTATGTACTACTTAAAGAATAAGTAATATATAACAAAGTAAATTTATTCTTCATTTGTAATTATTTCTGAATACTTTTTTTTATTTTTGGAATATATCGAGGGTGAAGGAGGGAAGGAGACGAGGAAGGCTATAAGTGGCCAGCAAACAAAGCAGCATATTTATCTTTATGTATGTCTAGCTTTAACTATTTTAATAATGCCATCATCACTTTTTTTTCAGCAAATTGTTGAAATAGATAAATTAATGTTTCTTTCCCTTTGGGGATATATGTTTGTTAGTCAAGATGATCAAGTTCTGTTAGTTTCAGTTGATGACCTTTCTGGGATGTTAAAGTAACCAAAATTAAATTTTTCCAGCATTTAAACAACTAAATGGCACTTGAAATAAATCAGATTGCTAAATGAATAAAGATACGATAAAAGGCAACTCAAACTTAGCCCAAATCATTTCTTGAAAATGAAACAAAAGAGCGCATATGACGTAAACCCAACAGAGCCCAACGTGAACCTCCGGAAAGAAGACAAGGCCGATTCTGGAAAGAAATTAAAACCACAAAACAAAAACTCCGGAAGCCCAAATTAATGAATATGACTAACCAACATTGCCTAAATTAATCTGTATATGTATATTGTGGATGGTAAATATTTCACCGACGAAGTGTTTTATAATTAATTTCAGCTTAGAGCAAAGTGTTGAATAGTTGTCTATATATGAATATCTTGTCAATTTCAGTATATAAGCAAACCTAATTCAAATTTATTCAACTTTCAAACGAAAAAACTAATTTTGTAATGATGTTGTACGTTTCAGTTGAGTATCATAATCTATGTATTCGTCGTGGAATTAATCCGCTTGATTTTTTTTATTAAAAAAAACAGGTTAAATTTCACCTATAAATGCAACGAATCCATCTTGTGCGGCATATATATTTCAACAATCATTACCAGGAAAATTTGAGAGAAATTTGGTGTACATTGCCAACAAAAGAGTCATAGGTTAAGCTAGAATTTCATGTTTAAAAAACTTGCTCCGTGTTCAAGCAAGAGATCAATAAAGGGGCAAAATTGATGAGTCCAACTGAAAAATGTTTAATGGGTTGCCCAATGTGCTAAACCATAAATGTTACGAATGTTAGGAAAGTAGATTGGATTTTTAATATAAGAACTAGATAATTAATTTATAAATATTAAAAAATTAATTAAGTTAGTTATTAATAATAAAATAATCTTGTCTTCTCTGAAATACTCCTATTAATCATGTACATTGAAACTACCTTATGTTAGTTAATTTTTAAAACAAGAATGCTTATTTATTAAAATATACATAAACTTGTTACAATATATAGCATGCCACATCATATATAATGATAAATATTTTCATCATGAGGCGTCAATATATAATCCCTATGCTAATCTCTCTCATCTTTATAACATCGACAACCTATATGTTACCTCCGTTCACAAATAAATTAAGTTTGTAATTTATAATTATTAATTCATTTTTTTTTTATGGAGTATAGTTTCTGATCATCCTGGTGTGTGTGAGAGTTTAACTTATCCTTATCCCTTTACTAATGAGATATAATCATATACATACCAAATATTTCATTTACAGAAGCACTATATATCTATATATCAATATTTTTTTCCGTAGTCACAGTACTATTTTAAACTTTCATTAACCAACAAAAGAAAAACATAAAAAGAAAACCCCGTGAATTACACTTCATAGAATGATTCGATATTATTGAATCAAAACTCGTAAATAATAATTCTCCCATAAAATGTGTGCAAAGTCTGAGCAAAGTTCAAGTTGAATGAAAGACAAAAACAACATAAATTTCACCTCAAATACGCAACGAAACATCTTGCACGACACAATTCAACACAAAAGGAAACAAAAATATAAAGTTAAGAATTTAAAAAGAGTCAAAGATTGAATTTGAATTTCATGTCGGAAAAAAATAAATTCATGAGATCAATTCCGTGTTTATGGGAGAGAATAAAAGAACTGTGGATGGGAAATAAAATATATATCACCAAAAAAATAAAAAACAAAATAGAAAGAAGTCAATTAATTTAAAGAACATATAAAAAATGGATGGGTCAACTTGAAAAATGTTAAATGGGAAAAGTTGACCATCACGGAATGGAGAAGGAAATTTCATAGGTTTGTAAAATATTTTTTAAAAAAGAGTAAAATATTTTGATCACCTTTTTGTTTTGCCTTAATTATACAGAGCTCATCTTTATTTTGATAACATACATTCTAGTCCAAATCATTAATACTGTTAAAAAATATTCTGAAAAGATTCTTTAAGTATTTGTTTGATTAAAAAAACATGTTATAATGAATCTTGTTTACTACATTACCCTTCATTATATTAAATCTATAATTTATCTTTCAATATTAATATATTAATAATCTATTTACTACTTTTACTAAATTTTTAAATTAAGACATAACTTTATAATTTAACTAAAAATACATATGTACAATTAAGAAATATTTTCAGCTAAGATATATTTAAAAAATTACATCACAAGTAAGTTTTAATAAATAAATGAGATTAAATATTTAAACTCATTGTAAAATGAAATTTTTAGCAATCAATTTAATAATATAACGAAAAATATTAAAATATGTATTAAAATAATTTTTTAATTTCAGATGAAGATATATCACATGTGATTTGTTCGCACCGCAAGTACACGGGTCATTACAAGTAATAAAGTGATGAGTAGAGTATCATTCCCACGAGGATTTGGTTTTAAAACTCAGTCAAGTATTGATTATCACACTTTCGCTTAATTTAAGTAATATAAATATCAAGAGTGAAAACAACTATTTGTAAAGTTAAAAATTAATAAAAAGAAAAAGTGATTCTTCAATTGCAATGATTCAAAGGGACCTAGGATTATTTATCCCTCTTATATTTTAAAAGTACTCAATTAAATCCCCATTATAATTGCTTCTTAATTATAGATTATGTTAGCCAAGGATACTAAATTACCTATAAGTGCTTTCTCAAGTCTCCAAATAGGTGTTTAGCTCAATTAATTCCTTAATCTCTTAATTAATTAATTAAGCCCCATTTTTAATTGCAAACCTTATGTGACTATGTGAGGTTAATGAGTATATCTCTATCTCATTAACAAAACCATCCATCGAACTCGCGAATTTCAAGTTCTCACATGATTAAACCCAAGTTCTACACTCAACCTAGCCCTCTCAAGCATCAATCAAGTGAACCCAACAATCTCATTGGTGGCCAATCAACAAGAAACATTAAACATAGAGTAAAATCAACACAATCATATCATTAATCACAAATATATAGGGGAAATGAGTACTTAATCCATACAAGAATTCAAAATAATCCTAGAATCAAAGTATTTAGCCACACATACTCAGAAAATCCGCAAGAATATATGTATACATTAGCACAAAATGAAACAAGAGTAGAGAAAGCAAGATGGAAAGGAAAAATCAAGAAAGAAGCCCAAATCTCTTCAAAGCTCCAACTCCTAGCTCAATCTTCTCCAAGAAGCAAGCCCTAGCACAGCCAAAGACTCCTAAGAATCACCCAGAACTGAAGAATAGCGGCCAAGGTTGAGTTTTGGGTATTAAAACCTAGAATTTTCGAGCTTAGCTGAGCTGTGAGTTTTGTTGTCAATGACTGCGCCGCGGCTCATTTTGCCTCTGGAAAATTTTGCTCTTCTAGCTCAAATGAGGAGTTCTACTTATGATCTGGCTTCTATTTGTTCTTCTTTTGATCATCATAATGTAATTCCTAAGAAACCTTGATCTTTAATTTCTTCTGAAGTACTTCCAAGTGGCTTGAAACTTTAATTCTTAGACCAAAATAACCTTACAAAAGTGATAAACTTTATAAGCTCAAAAATAGCAAGGATAAATGCCAAAATATGAACAAATACCTCTAAGAGTGCATAAAACCTAAAGAAAAAGTACTGAAATGACATGAAATTATAGAGATTAACATGATTAAATGATAATTTTTAAGTAATATTTGTGTTATGGAGGGACATTTTGGTCAAAATAATGGGATCAACCTTATAATTTAACGGTCAACTAATGATTGGATGGATGGAAGTTGAATCTCAAAATTAGAAAGGTTTAGGAACATATATTTTGATTTTAAGGGATGTCTATATAGGTTTTCAAATTAAAAGAAAGGTCTTTGTAATATAGGTTAAATAAAGGAGAGGTTGATATATTTTATTCTTTGAAAAAAAATTAGAGGGAGACGAAAGGGCATTGCTTTCTCTCTGTTTTTTTTTTTTTTGAGTTCTTTGGGAATTGCTTATATTAAAAGACGAAAACGTTAGCATTTTAATTGGAGACTTAATCAGGAAAGAAGTTTAAGTGCAAGGTTCGTTATTTAATTAATTACTCCTCCAATTCTAAATATAAGATCCCTTTTGTAGTGCAAATTACACTATAAAAAAAAAATCTTATGAGAGGAGTATATTACATATGAATCAATGTATCTGGTGCATATGTGAAGGCAGAAAAAGTCGTCCTACTCGGAGGAGACGACTTAAAGACCACAAGCCAACTCATGTTGGGTTTTTGAAATACAGAAATTAATTCAAGCATTAATATTTTGATTTTTATATATGAAGAATTATGAAGTAAAATTCAAGCATTAATATTTTGATTTATATATATGAAGAATTATGAAGTAAACTTTGGTCTTAAAAATACTGTGTTACAAGCTCAATCCTATTTTGGGACCTATAGTACTTGTTTGGTATCACAATTTAGGTCCTTAAAAATATTTATTCATGTAATTTGAAATAAAATTTTCTCACATCACTCACTTTATATTATATAAATCATAACTTAATCGTCTTCTTCTTTTTAAATTAAAAAAAAAAAAAAAAAGCAAGTCTGTGTGAGACTGTGAGTAACTGGAAATCAAATGAACAGGCGTGGCCGTACAAACCACCCGCATGCCTCATTACTTATGGGGCTGTACTCCACTACTTCCCAGTTCCTGTTCCATCTTCGCACTTCATTAATATCTTTTTTTCACGCACCTTTCTCAGTAAATTCATATTGCTCCTCTTCTGATTAATAAAAGTTAGCCTTTCAATTTATAGTCCTCTACATAAATGAATAATAGAACAAAACATGAACAAGAAGACGGTGAGCAAAATTAATGGGCGTGAATGCTTATTATGGGAAAATTGAGGGTCAATTAGTAAAATAAAATAAAATAAAAAAGAATGACAAGACATATATATGTGGACACGTGAAGGGGCAGCGACATATCACATGATCAAAATCATTTGAAAATTTTAGTGGCGTGAACAATTGGAAGAAATAGAAAAAA
Organism: Neltuma alba; assembly: GCF_004799145.2. NCBI lineage: Eukaryota > Viridiplantae > Streptophyta > Magnoliopsida > Fabales > Fabaceae > Neltuma > Neltuma alba. The sequence continues at coordinate 1,697 of NW_021633084.1, read as the reverse complement.
CATTTTCTAATTTTGACTCAGTCAACACCACACACATGCGACCTCATATCAAATTTATGACACATAATGTTGGACTAATTCATGAAAAGCGGTCAAGCTTAATTTTGAAATGAAATTAAATGACTTGCTTGTGAGCCAATCCCACGGCTAAAGAGAATTTCTATGTAATTTTTTTCTCAACATTATATTAATCCCATTTCCTTGCTTCTGAACATCTTACAATAATGTTTCTTCCAGTTTCAGTCCTGTTCTTCTTCCTTTTACTCCTCTAGTGTTATTTATAAGTTACTTTTAACATATTTCACACAAACTAACAAAAAGCTTAAACTTCATTAACTCTTTTCAAAATTCAACAACTTTTCAATTTTATTCATATTTAATTAATATACACTATACCTCATGTAAACAAAGTCAACACAATAATAAATGAAGGGTAAAATTATACATTCATACAAAAAATTCTCTCAGTAACCTATAAATAGGACAAAAAAATATTTTCTCTCTGTCCTATAAATAGGACCATATAAGTATATATGTTTTCATTTGACATTCCAATCTCATATACATTATCGGTTCTCATACGCATCAAGTTTTTTGATATCTGTTTCAAAGTGGCTTTGTCAATTTGATTACCCTTAACCAACTAACAAGTTTAAATCCGTGCGAATTAAAAAAATTTTGGTTAATCTCAAGTCTCCATTCCAAGCGTACGTGCTAGTTGGTGTCGTGAATCAATTGCCTTGTCATACTTGGTTTACCTTAATCATAATATGAATAATATTAGTTATGACTTTTTTTACAAAAAAAAATTCTTACAATTAATGTAACCAGATAAGATTCACGCAGCGATGAGCTCGATATATATCAAATGGAAAACAATTATAGAATTTATGAAATAATGCAATTTAATTAAAAAAAATTTATTGTGTGTATTGATATATTGATGATATGAATGATTTATTGTTGGGATCTTTCCTATTCAATTATGTACTACTTAAAGAATAAGTAATATATATATAAAAAATTAAATTTATTCTTCATTTGTAATTATTTCTGAGTACTTTCTTATTTTTGGAATATATATGAGGGTGAAGGAGACAAGGAGAGATAAAGAAGGCAATGAGTGGCCCACAGCCTCCAAATTCCATCTATCTTCCTAGCTTAACCTTTTTGATATTCCATCACGACTTTTTTCAAGCAAAATCTTGGAAAAGTTTTGTTAGTTTCAGTTGATGACAGCTGCACCTTCGCATCATCATCATCATCATCATCATCATCATCCTTATTTTACCTGACGAGAGTCATAGTCTTCAGGATCTTGAGATTTCATCTCTGTAATTAATTAATAAGCTTGAACACAGAAGAGAATTATGAAGAAGATTAGAAGACACTAGAGCAATCAGATCAATAACCCAAAAGCTCAAGAGGTTGGCATGAATCATTTCACGGGGTTGATGTGTTGTTTTCAACTTCAAATGCTTCTCAGAATTGAAAAGGCAGGAGAAGAATTGTGAAGGTCTGCTGTGTCATAGGTAGTCTAAGTGAAATAATAAGAGCAAAAGGAAGACTAATATATGGTCGAGTTCGAGTGAATGGCAATATTAACTTTTAATTAAAAGGGAAAAATAAATAAATAATTGTAATAATAAAAATAAAACCAAAAGGGTACAAGATGAGGGGTGAGTGGGGCTACAAGG
>NW_021633083.1:0-36366 GCF_004799145.2 Neltuma alba | reverse complement strand
TTCCTTTTGTTTAATTTGAATTGGGTTGAGGAAAAAGGGGCATGTTGGTGCCTCAATTTATAGGAAGTCTTTGGAAAACTTCTGTAGATTTTTATATTGTTATTATATGAGAAGTCTATATTTAACCAGCATCCGAAGATTTTACATTCTAGATAAATATTAAACATAGGCTATAAAGTGTAAATTTATCCCAAAAATTTAAAATTGTAGTAATGTTACCCCTTAGTGTTTAAATTGTTTATGATCCATGTTATTATTTAACGATTAACATTAGTTTTCTAATGGTAGATAACAAAATTGCTATAATTTTAGCTTTCAAGATAAATTTACACACAAAAAAAAAGTTAAGGATATCTAGTACTCTTAAGTGAAAATTTTTAGGACAAATTTGCACTTTAACTCTTGAACATATACAAGGTACTTTCCCAACCCCATACATAAGAGCCTACATATCGGTTCTTAATACAATACCTTGTATAAAATTCAATTTAAATTTGTGATTCAAAAAAAAAAATGCCCCTTGTTTTCTTTACATGTAGCAATAATAATATTCAGTTTTTATCTGCCTCTCTCTCCCAATGAACTTCCAACCCAATATAGCACTTGATCGTGTTCATATTTTTGGGTATTTTCGTTCTTTGTCTAATATAAGTGCTTTTTAGACTTCCGAAAAAAGAATATATGGACCCAATGCTTGCTACGAAATTTCCATCAACAGAATTCAATGATTACGGCCACCATATTTGAATTAAATTCATCAACAGAATTCAATAATTACGGCCACCATATTTGAATTAAAATTCAACATATGGGGACCACTTGTGTACATAAATAGTGATATGATGTCATTATCTTTAATAAACCTGGTTAAAATGATTTACTTTAAAATTCAAGTTATTAATAATAGACTAAATGTTTTGATGATAACTAAATGAGAGAAGTACTCCATCTGATTCTATTTATAAGCTTTAAATTTGAAGAGAATCGTGGTCCGTTTTATAAGTTTTATTTTGATTTTGTCTTAATACTTAATTTTTTTTCTTAATTATTTATTCTATCTCATTTGCCACACTCTTTCTTATTTATTCTCTCTTGTTTGCTACACTCTCTCTTGTCACATTTTGCATACATTCTATTTTATCTTTTTTACTCCTTTATTATATAAAGGCATATTTGAAAACAAAAGTATACTTTTAACATATTTATTGTTGTTAATTAATTTTAAATAACGTCTTGTTATATGCAAATTAATTATTTGAAGTTTATAATAAAGACTAAATGGATTATTATTTTCCAGGATAACATTAATTAACTAATTAAATATGTCATAATATATTTGATACTTGTTAATCTCTATCAACCCAAGACATGCATGTACCTTGGGTTACTACTGTACTATCATGTTATGTACTCTAAGTGATTATGAGTTTTGCACGTCATGTGATATATATCTGGGTTCATCCAGTGAGTCGAGTCTAACTCAACTTGAGTTCATGCCTTTTCTTTAGTCATCATATGAATCTAATAACTTGCATTATTGAACGCTTCCATCGTGAGTCAAAGTTTGCTGTATCAACCCGATTCAGTTCAAGTAACACAAGTCAAATGATCTTAATCTCTCAAGTCAATACTTCAATCTATTCAACTCAACCTGAGGTTTATCTTTCCCGGCTTGAGTCACATATTTCGTTTCTCATACTCTTTTTAATGCATCTCGAGTCATTTGTACTTAACTAAAATTATTCTTTTAATCTATCTGAGTTGAACCAGCTTCTTGATCTTATGGATTGTACTTTTACTCCCACATAGCGTCCCTCATACTTGGTGTTACGTTCCTATTCAATATCTATTTGATAATACCTTTTGGATACACCAAGTTATTGTTCTTTCAATTATAATATCTTTGGACACATCAAGTTACTCTTTTTAAGTGTAACTTAAAGCTACTTCAACTTGTAGTTAATCCAAGATCAGCTTGAGTCAAGTTTCTTACCCTTCATATCTTAACTAGAAGATATCCTCAGTTCAGTCGAATTGTTCGATGATCTTGATTATTCATTTTTTTTATACCTTTCACATCATAAGTATCATTCATATTTGATGTTTCTGCCTGCACTTACTTGATTATATTGCTTAGATACATCAAGACTTCGAGTTTCATTACATTATATTGTCTATCCAACTTGAGTTAGATATATTTCATTTGATTTTTTTTTTTCAATTAGGTTTCAGTAGCATTTTTGCACTTATTGAGTCACTATAGTTTCCTCACTTACATGTATATATATAATTTCTGTTAGCATAAATAAATAAGTATTGGAAAAATCATCCTCAAATACAAATAAATCCACTCAAGAGCACGTTATTATCCAATAGATATTATATGACCGACCGAGCAGCTAGCCCTATATGATTATTCTAAAACATTTCTTAGACACGTGTCCCTTTTTGGTGCATTCTTATCCACATAGAGTCTCTATAAACATTGTGTGTGGGATTCCAGTAATCAATGAAACAGAAAAATGAATATATGTTTTATATTGTTCTTCTCAAAAGTCCCAATCATTCATCCTTCTCCTTCCACCACCGACTTTATCCGTACATTCACACCTCCCACTCATTTATCAAATGTCGCTTATTTTCTTACAGTAAAATTGGCCTAGAAAGCTAATTTATATGGCGAGTTCAAATTCATATGGCCAGTGCTCTTTTTGCTACATTGATGGCTCAACATATATAGTGACTGAGATCTATAATTAAGAAAATTGCGAGGACCTGATAAAAAAACTACAAAGAAATAATTATACAAAACTATAAATACTAATATACTTCTCTGATTATAAATATAAGACCCATTTTATAACATAAATTAAACTATGAAATATGTTTTATATTTAGGGCCGGAATATTATTAATTTTCCTATAAATTATTTTATAGCAAATATTCTTGAATGACATGACATGATGGATAAAAAAAACAAAAGAAAAGCAAAGCATGCATTGATACCAATAAGGCCACAAGTGGGACTAATTCCCGAATAAATAATGAGGCGTCTTGTCCTTCAAAGACATAATGAAAGCTATAATATGATGGACGCACTTCGCAAGCAAAAATATAACAATGATTCAAAAGAAATTGATACTAATATTGGAGAAAGAAATAATCTTCTCATCACAATAATGGGGTTTGTCTTTGTAATTGCATGATCAAGAGAAAAAAAAAAAACAAGTGTATTTTCCCTCCACAAGTGCCGAATTTCCAATAGTGAGAGAGACTAGCTAGCTTTGCTATGCCAAGAGTTCAAAAAGTTGAAAGGCCAGTTTCCCATTCAAAAAAGAAAGTGGGAAAGCTTATAAAGACAAAAGGAAAAGAATTATAAATGAAAACGAAAGTCATCATATCTTTCTTCCATCCTAAACATTACATTATGTTTGCCACCCACTTATTCTCTTCATCATCCATGTCGTCACACTCCTCACTCTACACTTACGTCACATTCATTTATTCAACTTCCATCCTCACTTACCAACCTTCCCGTTGTCTCTAGCTGGCTCTTATTGCCTGTATAATTATAATTTACATGTTATATATCGGTAATAAAATTATTTTTATAGCCAGTTGCCCAGTTCCTTGAGTTGATATGTTATGTTCTATATTATAGTTGAAAATTTTTAAGCTATGACTCATCTTTTAAGAGCTAATTTTCTTAAAAAGATTGAAGTTCAAAAAACCAGATTAATCATTGAACCAGTTGAGACACCAGTTCAAGGGTTAGTGGGAGGATTTAGTTTAGTACTAAATATAAGACCTTAATTCTTTTTGTTCCCATTACTTATTGTTTTTGTCCAAACTATCCCTATTGATTATATATATCATATTAAGGGAGTTTGCATTTAGGGTAATTTAATGCAAATGATTCAAGAAGATATTTAGAAAAATCAACACCTATTTTTAATAGATATCTAATTCAACTAGTTTTTTTTAATATACTCAAATTACTTAAGCATATCATATATCAAGGATCAGATTGGAGGTTTGGAAACGTTGGTGAGGCAAATAGGCCAACCATATGTAAATCCGCCGGATTACCTAACAGAAAATAGAAGAGAGGATTAGCTAAGAGACTTGGTTTAGCGAACGAATGGGCCAACTAAAGGAAAATCTCAATTTATAGGCTAATAAAACGAATTATGATAATACAAAAGAAATATATGTGTAAGACGAGAATTTTAAATTAATATATAGTAAATGAAAGTGAAAAAACTAAGGGAATATCACTCAAAAAAATTCCCTGAAAATACTAAATTTCAAGTTAGGCATCTAACAATTGCAAATAAAAGAGAGGCAGGGAAATCCTGAATTAGCGTTATACAAATGTGGGAAAATGATAGGAATACCCTAAATATCAGCAAATACATATTTCTTACAATTGAGCAAAAAGTAACAACATTGTAATATATTTTAACAATTCTTGAAATGAGATTAACAAGTTTTTTTTTCCCCAACATCAAGACTTAGCAAAATGGGGAAAACTATTGTCTTCATGAAATGCTTACAATTGAGGTGAAAATAACAATATCGCAACACATTTTAATGACTTTCGAATTGATATTAACATGTTAAACAATAATCAATCATTATGCACAATACATAATAGTAAACACAGTACACAGAAACAGAGCCAGAACCTTTGTTTTAATACCAAAAAATGTCACACCTCCTTTAATATCCCATTATATATCAATTAGAACTATTATAATGGGTTTCGCAGTGTTTCCAGATGAAAATTTTCAACTTAAAAATTTCACATTTAATTCTGTTTGTACACTGTTCATCTGAAATTTGGCCAATTTTGAAAATTCATAACTAAATCTAGAAAAATTGAAATGAGGGGTTCCAATTTTCACATGAATCTTGCCAAGATTTATATAGAGAAAAATATTCATTGGACTCAAGTCCATCCAGAAAAGCACCAGAAATTCGACAAAATGCACTGTTCATATGGTCAATTTTCTAATTTCTAGTATTTTGGCCTAAATTTGGAAGGACATAACTCTTAGCACAAAATTCTGAATTTGATGGTTTACCACTTGATTTAAAGGTCAAAATAAGATATATTTACTTATAAAATTTCATGTCCAAATTCCAACAATTGCTCATTATTCTATGTGCCACAAGTTTGGCCTCTTTAAGGGTATTTTATCTCCTAATTCCACTTTCTTTAATTTTTATTTCCCTTTTTCCTTATTCTTAACCTTGTGCCAATATACCACTCATTATTTCAACATTAGGGCATATCTTATAAACATAATTTACACCATATTATCATTCATAATCCAATACAAAATAACATAAAACTCATTAAAACATGACACAACATTCTAAAAATGTCATGAATTCCCTATTGCTCCTTCATCCCAAAACCATTTCCTTGCCCTTGCCATCGAATGAATCACTCCCTATTTGAGACATAATTTAACATAGGTGGAGTGAGATTTCAAAGAAATCTTAGTAGCATATGAATTATAATTGTCATGTAAATCAAGCAAGTTCACATGTGACATGTTATACCATTCAAAAATATTCCCAAACATAGGAAATCATATCCAATAACTTGCAAGGACAGGAACATTAACATTTCGACATTGGCATACCACAATGCATTTGGCCAAAGCATAAACTAATGTCATTCAATCAACCAAAAGCACAACACAAGTTCCTCCAACCCAAACAATCAAGAAGTCACATTAAACAAGCAAGATAAACAATCAAATTATAATTCAAAGCTACCTTTTTAATACTTGTCCAATTAGTTACTTCAAGAACAAAGCTTCCTCTTAGTTCCTCCTCAGAATTCCTATTTAACAAAGCATAAACATAAGCCACATTAATCCCTAAACAACTTAAACACAATTCTTAAACTTTAACTTAATAATTTCCCCCATTTTTCTTTGATTTTTTAACAAAATGATTCCTCCTTTTGAATCACAACATCATGACTCATTCCTACACAATTTTTCATGAAGAATCCAAATATGGAATCAGATTTTTTAAATTCACACTTCTTCCCCATGAATTCATCTTGGCCAAATAGGGGGTTATAACTTCCAAAAATTCTATTTTTGATTCTAATGATTTTAAACACTTCCCAACCATACATCCCTACACAAAACATGTTTTAAACTCATTGGAATCATCAAATCAAGCCAAAACAATCTCCTTCAACATGAACAGTGCTAGGCCAAAAATGACATATAGAACCCTAGGTGCCATTTCTTCCAAAAACCCAACCATACACCATTTAATCTTGCTTATTCCACTTTATTATTAAGGTTTCTGTCCTTTCCTAAGTATCACATGGCTGGACCAAATTTTACAGCATTTTTTCATGATTTTTCAAGCCAAAATCTGAATCCAATTAATGTAAAACTTAAGGATAATGATGCTTAGATATACCTTAATGTTTTCTTGGTGTAAGTTGGATGATTCCTTGCCTAAAACACTTGAAAATTTTGAAGGAATAGGGCTGGAGCTACAATGACAGAGTTTCCCCTTGTTTTTCTAATTTTTCTAGCATTTATTTGTATTTTTCCAAGGGGTATTTATAGAAAAATTGGTTTTCCATTTTCCCCCTCAATTGGCTGAAATTTGGGACACCTCAAGGGTATAGGTGGCAGCCATCAAATGCTGGAAGGATCAGATTTAAACAAGTGTTCATTTTATAGATTTTTCCACACAATTATCCCTTAATTTTACATTTTATGTAATAAAAATAGAGGGACCTGGAAGTTGCACGAAATTAGGCGCTTATTGGGCTCAATGTGGGCCCCACAAACGGTTTTGGGCTGATCCAAAAAGATGGCTCACAAACCAAATCACTATCTCAAACTAATTTGAAACTTTATCGGTTACTATTTACTAGTAACGTTCCATAATTTTTTTCAGACCTTCAAAAATTCATTTCTCTCAATGATAATTCACTTTTTAATATGAGAACATGATCTGAAAATTTTCATAACTTTTTGCCACCACTAGGTATTTATTTTGAATTTTCTCCGATTAGGCCTTTATCGATAAATCTAAGAGAAAATAAATTCCTTAAAATTAATTCCTGAGCTTCCAAGACATAAAAATAATTTATAAGTTTAAATAAATATTTATATGAATTATCCATCTTTCTTCCAAATTTATTGAGGTATCCAACTATATAAAATAATTATTTTTCTCTTATTTTCTAATATTTTCCCGAAGAACCTCTGTTTACAGAAAATTCCGTAATAATTTGATTTCACCATAATTCCACCTTTTGAGCATCAACTGAGTCTCCAAAACCTCTTATTTATACTTTTCCTATTTTTTGGGATTTTTCTAGAATTTTCTCAAATTTTTCCGTTTTGCCCTTCCTAGACTGATTATTCTGAAAATGCCAACTCGGACCTTATTAGGGTTACACATCAAAAGTTGTTTCATCTCCCCATCTAGTTTCTACATTAACCCTCATCCAAATTTTTGATTCCCTATTGCCAGGTGAAAATTTTTGGAATGTGACACCTTGTCTCTAGCTAGCTCTATTGCATGTATAATTATAATTATAATTATAATATGTAAGTTATATATAAGGAAGTTATTTTAGAATAAAATTATTTGTATAGCCAGTTCCTTGAGTTGATCGGTTATACATCTATATTATAGTTGAAAAATTTTAAGCTCTGACTCATCTATTAAGAGCCAATTTTCTGGGGAAAAAAACATGTTTCCAATATTATCTTTAATAATTTTTTACTACCTCTAATCCCTAACATAATAGTCAATAGAGGACTGAGTTTGGTCCTGAATATAGGACATATTAATCTATTTTGTCACCATACACATATTAAACGAATTCGCAAAAAAAGGTATGTTTAATGCAAATGATTTAAGAGGGTACATAATTTTGAAAAACCAAAAAATGTTTTTGACAAATAATTAATTTAATTAGTTTGCTTAATCTATGCAAATTAATTAAATAGATATTGTATTAAGAATTCAAAGTAAAATTTTGGAAACATTGATCGGGCAAATAGGCCAAACCTAATGTAAGTCCGTTAGATTAGCTTATAGTGTCCCGCCAAACCTAGCTAGGTAGAAGAAGAATAATAGAGAATAGAAGATAATTAAGTCGGTTTAGAAAATGGATAGGTGAACTATAAGTAAAATCTCAACTTCCAGGTTAATGAAACGAATCACCCTCTTAATTCGATAATCCAGAAGAAATATATGTAAGATAAGAGAAATTCAAATTAATATATAGTAAATGAAAGTGAAATAACTAAACATAACATTTAGGAAAAAATTAAAAAATAAATTATATCAGTATTGAAAAAAGAAAAAAAAAGTATATGGAAAAACAACCTTTTTTTTTTCCCTTGTTACTACAGAAAAAGAAGTAGGAATTTCAAAAGCATAAGGCAATATATATACTTGTAAAAGGAATTATAAATATAATTGAAAGCATAAAGGAACGGTACATATTGGAGAGCATATGAGAAGTTTATAGTGCGGACCACACATGTAACCATTTCCTTTTCATCATGGAATCAGGGAATAATATCATCACGCGTTAAGGACTTTAAGTTTGGGAGGAGAAATACATATTGAAGCTAGAAATACATGATCTTTGAAAATCAATAATTTCGATTCATTTTTGGGTTAGAATCTGCGCTTCAACTGTATACACTTTCAACAAAACAACCATTTAGTCGAAATCAACTTTTCACTTATCTTTTTAATATCTTTAAATAAAACTTAATAAGATATGTCATATCAAATAAGCTAGACCACATATATTTGCATCTCATTAATCAAGGGAATGGTTAATTAAGTGCATCATAATGTTAAAGAAAGAACGTGGGAACACGTTTCAAACTCATAATAAGTGATAGTAATAATTTACGTACCATTCAAAGAATAGTTTGATCACCTATAATAGATGAATTTTGTGTTTAAGAACTTTTTAGAAGCTAAAAACCATGCTCAAAGGTAAATTAAACAACAAGATACGAACTAGAAAGGAAAGAGGAGACTAAAGCAAAAACACTTTCTTAGAGTGAATAAAAATTGTCCCAATTCTAATCACTTAGCTTATGTTTAGTGCTCATGATCAAGATTAATCTATAATTTCATCACTACAAAAGGGATAATTGATGAATGACTTTCATTAATGATTTATAGAGTTATCACTAAAAGCTTAACTTTCAACAACAATAATTAAAGTCGTCATTGCAACCTCATATTTTGAGCCTTGAAGTACAAAAAGTAGCCTAAAATAGACAAGCTACCAAACCTTTTTTGACAGAGAGTCTTAGAACTTTCTAGAAGAATAGAAAGATTATTAGAGACCAAATTGGAAAACGAAAGTTTTCTATGACCAAGAGATAGAGGAAAATAGATACTCCAATAAAGTCTTGGAGGCCAAGTATGAGGAATGATTATGATAATGGGCCAAAGATTATGGTAGAGATCTCAACGAGATGATTCTTGAAGTTAAACCCTTATAAAAACCAAATTATAATTTTGAAAAGTTTTAGACTGAAAGGGTGAATACAAAAAATAAGCTTGAAATTTCAGAAAAAATTTCTAAAATAGAAAATGAGATATAAAGGTCAATTTGAAGTTAAAAATAATAAAAATACTCTAAGAATGAGTTTGAAGGGATTTTTAGAAATATGGTTAATTATGAGTTATCTAAACAAGCCTAATTATTTAAAATACAAAGATGGCTCAAATAATTAGAAAAAAATGGGGATTAATTACTTGAAGAATTATATGAGTTTATAAAATGGGTTTGATTTCCAAATGATGAGAAGGTTGGCTTTAAAAATATTTAAAGCCTAATTATGCTAATTAGAGGCATTGTTTGGGAAATTCAAAAAGAAATACTTGCTGGAGGAGTTTTGGCCTGAGAAAAATTAGAGAATTTTCCTATGAGTAAAGAGAATATATGAGGTAGATAGGGCAAGGAAACATCAAAAACAATTTGATGAGATTAAATTATTACTTTATAATTGAGGAAGTCAAATTCAATATGAACTCATCTGCTTCCTCATGAATGTGCCATTTGAAGCCATCATAAAGCAATTTATGATGAGAAACGGAGAATAACTACAAGATAAGGGTAATAGAACATATGTTAGTGTTATTGGGTAAGTCAAGACTTGAAAAATTATCCGATATAGTATAACATTAGAAAATTGATGGAGGAATAACCTAGGGTTATTTTTGGACAAATTTTTTTTCCTATTTTGGGGCCATCTTTCATGAGGGGATAGTATTGGAATTTTAGAATTTGTTAAAGGGCTAATTGGAAAGGAATTCTCTTGAATTCCAAGACCACATGGAAGCTTAGAGATGATGACACATGGCAATGGTAATTTTTGTCAACTTTGAGGGCAAAATAAAGTATTTAGACTTACATAGAGGTTTGGAAAAAATGACATATGGCATTGTAAATCCTTCTAATTCCAGGGGCAAAATAAAATGGAGATCATTATAAATACCCTACCCTCCCCCAAATTGCACGAAGATTTCGCCTAACATAAATGAGAGGAGGTGAAATTTTTGCCCTGGAAGAAAAAGAGAGAGAAAAGAAGAGGAAAAGCATGAAGTCCTAGGCCAAACCAAGCTTTAAGATAAGGTAAGACTATAGATTTTAATGTAGTTTATGATGCTCTATGTATTGCAAACCTTGATTATGGTTTTTTATGAGTTTTGGAAGGTAAGGTGCTGTTCAATATTGATTAAGTTATAAAAAGGATTGATTGAAGTTAGATTAATGATTAAAAAAAAGAGTAAAAATTAAGTGGTTTTGTGATGAAATTGGAAAAAATCCAACTTTCCCTTGACATTATGTAATTTTTGGCCATAGCAAGGGTTTGCGTTAGAGTTTGGTTTTGATGATCTTAATATTTCTAATGTGTTTAGAATGAACAATTGTGCAATGTATAAGTTAGAAAGTAAGTTTGGAAGCATTATAATTAAAAATAAAAATTTTCCCTAAACCTTATAATGTTTCAACCAGGGCTTGTTCATGAGAAAGGAGTTGGATCTTGTTGATTTTAAGCTTGGACAATGAAGATGGAAAGCAAAGGAAGCAAGAGGAGCTAAAGTTTTGAGGAAGCAAACTTTATCCTACCCTTATATGCTTGGTATCTGCTTGCATGGATGGCATGTTTGTTAAGTTTATATGATTTTATGAACTCATGTATTATATATGTAATAATATTTGAAGCATACCATAAGCCTATTTGATTTATGTTATGAAAATGTTGAGTTTGCAAGCATTTTATAAATAACAAGTTATGCCATGTATGTTTAGGTAGTATACTGAGATTCTTTAGAATCTCAACCTCTCTTAACCAACCATAATAGATAAAGGATCATGAAGGAAGAATCCATGAAGTAAAGCAAGAAGACTAATAAGGAGAGTTGAAGTAATATATTATGTTATGTTATGTAATGCCTTATATTGATGTAATCAAGAACATGCCTATTGATGTTATTTAATAATGAATGATGATGTTGGCATGTAAAGTTGAGTATAGTAATGCAGGAGACTGTTAACGAAATGTTGGAAAGGTTTCATGCAAGAAAATGATCGTTTATAGCATGTCAATTTCACGTGAAGGGATAACCATTTCAACATAAAGTAACAAAACTGAGAAAAAGCAAAAGTGAAGTGTCACATTCTTTTTTTAACCCCTCAGAGTATGCATTTGGAAGCGTTACAGTCCAAGCAATTCATGAAACAAGCCTGTAGATTGAAAATTTAACATTTGTTTCTTGGGTTACTGTTCACTGGTTAAATTTCATATTTTTTGTCTAACTTTGAAAAATCATAACTAATTATAGAAAAATCATATTGAGGTTATTCAAAATTTCATTTGAAACTATTTTAGTTCTCTACAGGAAAAAAATATAAAACTAGACTTAATCCTTACTAATTATATAGCTTATTCGTTGAAGTTTACTATTCATTTGGTAAAAACTGTACTTTCCAGTTTCTCTGCTCCAACTTTGATCAAGCAAAACTCTTAGCACAGATCCATTTTAAGTTATCTACCACTTTTTTTAAAGATCAGATACTTTAACCATAACAAATTTCATCGGAAGAATCAATCGTTTGCCTCACCTCAACTTTGTCACTAATTCATGGCTACTTTAGGGATGCTTTATCCCCATAACTTGTATTAATAATTCATAATTAATTATTTCCTTGCATAATACTATTCCATTAATCCACAAACTATCCCATATATTATTATAGTCAATCATACATGACATCATCATTATTTATCATCACATGACATTAATAGCATGTTCATATCATACATTAACATACAAATTATACAATGTAATCCAATAAAATTTCTCAATTCTTTTCCTCTTTCCTTGCTTCCACTTCATGGATCCTTTGCTTAACCATTATCATCTATTATGGTTAGTTAAGGGAGAGTAAGATTTGAAAGAATTTTAGTAGCAAACATTACCATTTATGCATGCAAGATAGATGCAAGTGTGTGACATGCTTACTTAGTTTATGCTTGCTTATAACATTTTCTCATGCAAGCATTATTTCCGTGTGTTTTCTTTTTTGGTTAAGTATTCGGGGAAATGATATTTAAAGACCCAAAAAATTGCAAAATTTTGGCTTGGGTTCTAGAAATGACATAATCATTTTGAGAGAACAAATCTAAATTGGAATTATAAAATTCAAGCAAAATTACCAAAATACCAATTTTGTAATAAAGGGGTAAAATCTCAACCGAGACTTGTTATTATACAATCAGGACTTGTTATTTCTAGGTCAATTTTGGAAATAATGTCATTCCTAACATTAAAAAATATTTTTAAAATTCTTGACTCGAGACTTGTTATTTTATAATTAAGAGTTCTTATTCCTAGATAAAGTGTTGTCCCAAAAATTGTTTACGAATGAGAATATTTGGTAATTTTTCTTTAATTTCATAATTTCAATCTACGTTGTGGTCTCTCATAGAGATCATGTGTCACACCTTACTTTTATACTTCATTTTATATCAATTGAAACTATTTGGAATCATTTATCATGGCCTTGGCTTAGAAAAATTCGAACATTAAATTTTCTTAAATTTGGGTTGCTATTCATTGCAATCCTTAAAAAGGCTAAATTTTGAAAATTCATAATTAATTCTAAAAAAATCAAAATGAGATGGTTTAAAGTTCTCTGGAAAGCTCTTGACATGTTATAATAGAAAAATACTCATTGATATCTAGAACTCATGCATCAATACCAGATTTCGTTCAAAGTGGTACTGTTCATTTGGTCTTTTTTTAATTTTTCAAGATTTATGCTCAATTTTGGAAAGGCATAACTTTTTGTATAAAATGCCAAATTTAGTGAATTAGCACCTGTTTTAAAGCTAAAAGTGAGATCTATAAGCATGTCAAATTTCAGCTCAAGATTCAACCAATTGCTCAAAATCATGCTGGTCAAACTCGACCCTTAAAAAATCAACTTTTATCCCTTCTCCATGAGATTCTTGGTTTCTCTTTTCCTTTCCTTTCATATAACAGTTCCAATCATATAGCATATACTTAAACATGATTCCTTGGTCAATTGCTCATAGGTAGAGCATCCTTAATCATTGATACAACATTCCAACATAGTTCACAGTTATACATAACAATGTATATAATTACAAAACATCATTTCAATGACAATAAACTCCATCATCCTCCAAGTGAATCCCTTTTCTTTCTCCTCGCTTGATCTAACCTCTAGTTGGTGAATATTGGAATATAAAGGAATTATCATGTTAATCATGCTTTACAAAATGTGACATGTCACGATGCATAATAATCAATTCCAATTCCATGAATAGCACATTATTCCATCAAGGAAATTAGTACATATTGATATTTCATATCAATATGCATTTGGCCAAAGCATGTCAAACATCAAAGGGCATTCCATACCATAGTAAAAATCCAATCATTTCATAATAAGGCAAAGCAAGCAACACAAACATTGAGTAAGCAAGAAAACAATCAAATTAGATTCAATGCTACCTCTTACACTTGAACCAATTCGGCCTTCTCAAGGGGTGTATGCTCTCCTTGATTCTTCTTCAAAAAAACATATCAATTCAAGTGTAATTACAAACCATATTAACAATCATTGAAGCTCAAACACAAACACTTAACCTTAAACCTTCTTAATTTCTCCTTTTCTTTGATTTTTGACATAATTATTCCTCCCTTGATTCCATCAATCTCTTAGCTTACTCTTGCATAATTTTTTATATAGAATCCAAATATCAAATCAAATTTTACAAAATCACACTCTTTCCTTTTCAATTTAACTTGGCGGAATAGGGGGTATTATGTTCCAAAATTTTTATTTTTGATTCCAATGATTTTAATTAAACACTTTACGTGTTTTTTCACACAAAAACACCTTTTAAACTCATTAAAATCATCAAATCACAGCAAAACAAATTTCTACCCCAAGAAACCATAGTGGCAGAAATATATGCTATAGAACCTCACTTCTAAAATTTAACCCAAACATCACTTAAAAATGTAAATTCAAGCTTATGTTCAAGGCTTCTATCCTTTCCTAACACATACTTCTATTGACCAAAATTGGGCAGCAATTTAACCTTAATTTACAACTTAATTTTCCAACCAAAACAAGCTTGAATCTTAACCAAAACAAAGCTCAAACATACCTTGATGAATTCTTGACCAAAGCTTGGTGTTTCCTCCTTCAATTACACTATCCAAAACTCACCTTTAAGCTTAAGAAATCAGTTTGACAGCACCTCCCCTCTTTTGTCAATGTTTGGCTATTTTAGTGTAATTAGGGGGTATTTATAAAGCAAAAATTATGAGCTCCTCCCCTCATCAATGGCCAAAATTTGGCCAGCAAAAATGGCCATGTAGCTGCCATGCCATGTGTCTATATTCCAAGAATATTTTGTTGATTTTCATTTGAAAATTGCGCTTAAATCCATTTTAATTATTGGGCTAGGTTTGCGCAAATTTTTGGGCATTTCTTGGGCCAATGTGAGGGTCCAATTTTGATCTGGAAAGTCTCAAGAATTTAGCCCAATAATAAAATATTAATTCCAACTAATATTTAAGCTTGTCAGTTCCTATTCACTTGTAACTTTTCATAATTTTTTTAGACCTCCAAAATTACATTTTTCACCATGAGAAATCCTCTTTTAATATAAGAATGAAATCTGAAAAATTCTAGAATTTTTCTCCACCTCTAACTTTTTATTTTGAATTTTTCCCCAATAAGGCTTTATCGGTAAGACTTTTGGGACTAAATTCTCTAAAATTAATTCCTGTATTTCCAGGGCCTAAAACTAATTTTATAAATTTTAATAAATATTAAGATAATTATTTCATATTTTTTCAGACTTATTGAGACCTCTAAATAATTATAATAATTATTTTCACTCACTTTTCACTATTTTTTCCCAAAAACCTCTGTTTTCAGGAAATTCTGTAAATAACTTTTTGTATATCATTTTCACATTTAGGGCTTCCATTGAGGTTTCAAATTCTCTAATTTATCTTTTTACCATTTTTCAGGAATATTTTGGAATTTGTTTCTAATTTTTTCATTTTGCCCTTCTTAGATCAATAATTCCAAAAATATCAGCCCAGATTCTATCTGGATTTTACTTAATGCCTGGCTTTGTCAGCAAGTCTACTTTTCATATTGGCCTTTGACTTAATTTTTCATATCCATTACCAGGGTTAATTTTTGCAAGATGTGACATCATGTGATTTTGAGAACACAATTAAAATTTCATAATTTTTAAGGTCTTTAAATGTCATTTTTCCTAAGTAATTTTGGTAGTGGATCATGGTTGGAAAGTTTGAATCTGGAGAGAGAAAGTTCAAGAAGAAAAGAAAAGCATGAGAAAACACCTCTAGACTTAATGAGATAGAGCTTGTTTTTGGTTAGTGTACTTGGATGTTGTTGTTATGGTTGCTTGTGGCTATTCGAAATTTTGGAGCGTTGAACTTGGATTAAGGTGCTCGCTATCACGTAAAAAGGCTTTAGTAACGTGCATCTCGTTATACTTAAATAATGACAAAGCGCTACAAGTGTAGCTACTAAAAAAATGTGATTAAGACGACAAGTTTTAAATCGCATGACCTCTCTCGTTGAATCAGTCTTTTTTGCCGTATCGGGGCTATGGGAGTCGAACCCAGATCTTCCGCGTCCCCTCCACAAATAACGAGAAAACTTTTCTTCTTATGCACGAGAATTTCTATTTTGCTGCTCCGGCCGTACGACGTGAGACAAAGTATACAAAATAAATCAAACAAATTTTGAATTTTAAATTATAAATATTTTTTTCATGAATATAGTTTATTTTAAAATTAAGTTTTATTTTTAGTTAACATTGGTTAGGCAAATAATTTCATTAAATATATGCATGATGTTGAATTATATCATATTATCTATTTACTTTTTGTACGTATGAGGAAAACTATTTATAATTAGTAAAAAATCTAATTATTAAAAAAAAATTACTATAGTAAAATCTAATTAATTGGTCTATATAAAAAAATTAAATGATTTGAATAGTTATAATAAGTATCCTTTTCCTATATATGTGTATATCCCACATAATTTCTTTATTAAAAAATCTTTATACAAACAATTTGTTTTTGCATTAAAGACCAAAGTCAATCTAATCTATATCATGAGTTATTAATTATATCATAATCAAACTTCATTGTTTCACTATTCAAATATAAAATTCACTTCAATATTAGTTTGGTCTATAATCATAAATGCAAGTATTCATATAAATCCATTTGTCCATTTTGAATTTTTATCATATGTTACATCTTTTTTTTTTTTTAATCAGAACTGAATACAAATAACAAGGTCACGCCAAAGCAACAGCCTTGACGTCCTACTCGTGAACTATTCCACTGTTGACAATAGGAGGTTGGTCAAGAATACGGAAAGAGCCTTCCATTGTATGGGAAGACTTTGCTAAAAAATCGACCAAGGTCAAATTACTTATAGGAGTGTAACTTAGATAAACTTGCCAGTCCCTATGAAGTAATAGGCGGGTTTCTTCGATAAGGTCTCTAAAAGGGTGATCCAAGTTGTAGCCTCTAATCAAAAGATTAATGGCTTCAAGGCAATCTGAATGGACTACTATATCCCTGATTCCTCTGTCCCAACACATCTGCAAGCCATAGAAGATACCAAAGATTTCCACAACTTCTTGCAAGCGTAGCATTCCTCCACAGCCGCTACTATTGTCCTTCAAAACTGACCCGTCTGACTCCAGGTGGAAACCAGCATCTTGCCGAGTTCTTAAAATTCCTGAAATAGGTACCTCACCATGTTTCCATTTGTACTTCTGCACCAGGTCTCTGTCCATGCATGCTCTAGATAAACTGTCCTTGGCCATCTGATTTTTTGGATCCTGATCTAGGTTGAACAACTTTTCATAGCGTGTGACCCATATATCCCAACATATTGTCACGGACTTGGTCGCAATTCCAACGAACCGTGCGGCCTAGCAAACTTCTTGCCTTAAGTTGCTAGTCAGCCTACTCACGAAGGAACACGAAGGAACAAGAGACTCAAAGAAAGAACTTTGTATTGATCTCTCAAGTACTTACAACACTCTCACTTTCTTGAGTGTGTCAAATGAATGAGGGGGAGGGGGTATTTATAGTTCTCCACCTCCTCAATGGACGGCTAAGATCTACTTGATCCGACGGTTACAATGTCGTATCTAGAATACTCTACAAAAATATCTAGATATTTACAAAGGGGTTAGGTGTCTCTACAATTATCTATAGTGTTCTGGAACCTTCCAAGCTTCCCCAACAAGCTCCACACATTTCTAGAGAGTTCCAGACTTACCCAAGACTTTGTTGGACACCTTTGGACAGTTCTGGGCAGCGAGCCTTTGTGTATTTTTGGGCAAAACAGGAGCGATGCGTTACATTCTCCCCCACTTAATGTGGCGACGTCCTCGGCGCATCCCTCTTGTATGCCTCAATCTTCTCCTGATAGTCCCATAAAGCCAGCTCGTGTTCCCAGCTTGCTTCACTATCGGGAGACCCTTTCCATTTAACAAAGTATTCAATGTAGCTCGGATGACTCCCCCGTCTCGGTATTACTCGGTGCGCGAGGATTTCCTCTACTTCCCGTTCTGGCACCGTAGTAATTGCTGTAGGGGCTCTTCTAGACTCACCTCTACTTGGTTCATCCTTGTCTTCGTTGTACGGCTTCAGTAGGCTTACGTGAAAAACAGGATGCATCTCCAAGTGTGAAGGTAGAGTCAAGCGATAGGCTAGCTTACCGATGCGTTTCTCTATAGGAAACGGTCCTTCATAGCGCCTCACTAGCCCTTTATGAACCTTAGCGAACCTTCGGCTTTGATGAGGAAGGAGCTTCACCATGACTAAGTCACCTTCCTCAAACTCTAAGTGTCTCCTCTTAGCGTCGGCCCACTTCTTCATCTTTTCCGCGGCCTTAGCTAAGTACGCCCTCGCCATGTCTGATTTTTCATGCCACCCCTTGGCAAACTTGAAAGCTGAAGGACTCGGGCCTTTATAGCCAATAGCTAAAGTGTGCGGAGTCATTGGTTGTTGCCCTGTGGCTAACTCGAACGGACTTGACCCAGTTGATTCACTTTTCTGCAAGTTGTATGAAAACTGGGCAATGTCCAAGAGCTTAACCCAGTCCTTCTGGTTGGCACTTACATAGTGCCTCAAGTATAGTTCAAGTAAAGCGTTCACCCTTTCTGTTTGGCCATCGGTCTGTGGGTGAAAGCTTGTGGAAAAGTTAAGTTCGGACCCCATAATTTTGAAGAGCTCCATCCAAAATCTTCCTGTGAAGCGAGTGTCCCGATCGCTCACAATAGTCTTTGGTATGCCCCAATACTTTACCACGAACTTGAAGAATAACTTCGCAGCATCTTCTGCAGTGAACTTGGTTTGGACTGGTATGAACACTCCATACTTGCTAAACCGGTCCACCACCACCATAATGTTGCTGCATCCTTCTGTCTTCGGCAAACAAGTGATGAAGTCCATGGAAATACTTTCCCATGGTCTCTCGGGAATCGGAAGTGGCTCTAGTAAGCCAGAAACGGGGCGTTGTTCCACCTTGTCTTGCTGACACACAAGACAAGTCTTCACATAGAGCTCTACATCATCTCGCATCTGGGGCCAAAAGTATGCTCGCTCAATGAGTGCCATCGTGCGTCGAACTCCGGGATGTCCAGCCCACCTCGAGTCATGGCACTCCTTAATGATCTCCTTCCTTAAGCCTTGCCATTTCGGCACGTACACTCGGTTTCCTTTGGTTATGAGCACCCCATCCTCAAGCCAAAATCGGCGTGTCTTTCCTTGACTTGCCAATTCCATCAAACTTTTGGCTTGTGGGTCGTGCTTTAGTCCCTCCTTGACTCGATCAACCAAAGGGAAATTCGGGCTAGTGATGGAGGCAAGTTCGGCCTTTCTACTTAATGCGTCGGCCACGACGTTCCCTTTTCCTGGTTTATACTCCATCACAAAGTCAAACTCTGCTAAGAAGGCTTGCCACCTTACCTGCTTTGGTGTAAGCTTCTTCTGCTTAAGGAAGTAGCTCGTGGCGACATTATCGGTTTTCACAATGAACTTGGTACCTAGCAAATAATGTCTCCACGTTCTCAGGCAATGCACCACGGCCGTCATCTCTTTCTCTTGAACTGTGTAACGCCGTTCTGCATCATTGAGCTTACGACTCTCGTAAGCCACCGGATGACCTTCTTGCATTAGGACTCCTCCTAAGGCAAAGTCCGAAGCATCCGTTTGTATCTCGTATGGTTTGGTGTGGTCAGGCAAGGCCAATACCGGTTCCTTGATCACGGCTGCTTTCAGCTCCTCAAAAGCGGCTTGACACTTATCATCCCAATCCCATACTCGGTTTTTCTTTAAAAGATCAGTGAGGGGAGCGGCTATCGCAGAGTAACCTTTGATGAATTTTCGATAATAGTTGGCCAATCCAAGGAAAGAACGAAGTTCGGGTACCTTCCTTGGCGGCTCCCATTCCTGTATAGCACGCACCTTGGACTCATCCATCCGTAGTTTGCCCCCTCCGACAATGTGCCCTAAGAAAGTTACTTCCTGTTGAGCAAAGGCACATTTCTCCTTCTTGACGTACAACTCGTTCTCCCTGAGGACTTGGAAGACTTGCCTAAGATGCTTCACGTGCTCCTCCAACGTCTTGCTATAAATGACAATGTCATCCAAGTATACCACCACAAACTTGTCCAAGAACGATTGTAGGACTCGATTCATGAGGGTGCAAAATGTTGCTGGTGCATTTGTGAGTCCGAAAGGCATTACAAGAAATTCATACGAACCATACCTCGTGACACATGTTGTCTTTGGTTCGTCTCCCTCGGCTATCCGTACTTGATAATATCCCGACCTTAGATCCAACTTGGTAAACCAACGAGCCTGGC
Organism: Neltuma alba; assembly: GCF_004799145.2. Classification (NCBI taxonomy): domain Eukaryota; kingdom Viridiplantae; phylum Streptophyta; class Magnoliopsida; order Fabales; family Fabaceae; genus Neltuma; species Neltuma alba. Next base: position 15,837 of record NW_021633083.1, on the reverse strand, counting down.
CAAGTTGATCAAAGAGATCGGCAATAAGTGGGATTGGGTACTTGTTCTTCACCGTGATCTTGTTAAGCGCCTGGTAGTCGATGCATAACCGAAGTGACCCATCATGCTTCTTCTGGAACAATACCGGGGCTCCATAAGGTGCTTTTGATGGACGGATATATCCCATGTCCACCAACTCTTTCAATTGCCTCCTGAGTTCCTCAAGCTCCGGAGGCGCCATACGGTAAGGCACTGCCGCAGGTGGTGTGGCACCAGGCACCAACTCTATCTTGTGGTCCACCTCTCTCTTTGGTGGCAACCTCTTGGGCAACTCGGGCGGCATCATGTCCTTGAATTCTTCTAGGACATGCTCAATACACCTCGGGAGGTTTTTAGTTGGCGAGGCTACTGCTTCTTCTTCCAAAGCAACTAGATATGTGGGCTGCTTCTTCTTTATGCCTTTGGAGAGTTGCATGGCTGAAATCTGCTTCTCTCGGAGTTGGGTTTCCCGTTCTAGAGGTACTAGTCGGGTGTTACCTTCTTCCAAGATGCACATCGTGTTGGCAAAGGGGATTGGCACAGCCTTAACCTTGTCCATGAATTCCATACCCAAGACAATTGGATAGTCATCCATGGTGACAATGGAGAAGTCTACGAGGCCGTTCCAATCGCCCAGGCTTACCTTGACATCACGAGCAACTCCAAAGGTAGCCCTCGGTCCTGAATTGACTGCCTTAAGCCAACCACGTTCTCCTTGGTAGTGAATGCCCAACTTTTTAGCCTCTTCCACTCTAAGGAAGTTGTTGGAAGCTCCCGTGTCCACAAGTGCTTTGACGGTGTGTCCTCCAATCTCGGTTTCACAAATAACCGTCCCTTCCTTCCGGACTTGGGCATCTCCACCTTTGCCTTAATGGCATTGAGGAGTTGTAGGGATCCTACTTTCTCCTCTTCTCGTTCCCGTTCCTCCTTTTCCTCGATCAATGCTGAAAGTTTAGCCTTCTTTGGGCAATCCCTAGCTTTATGTGGTCCTTCACAAGAGAAGCATTTAAGTGATGGCCTTTCTCCAGCTTTGTACTCCTTGGGACCCTTCGACTTGCCCGTGGTCTCCTTGCCTCGGTGATGCTCTCCCCCACTCTTTCCCTTGCCGCCCTTGTCTTTCAGCTTTGGCTTCTCGGGTTTCTTGAACTCAATAAGGGACTCAGCAATGGAGATAGCGGTGGTCAAGTCTTGAGCACCACGTCTCTGGATCTCAAGTTTAGCCCACTGTTGCAATCCATCCATAAAGGCAAAGAAAGCTTCTTTATCAGGATAGTCAGGGATCTCAAGCAGTACCTCGGTGAATTCCTTCACATACTCGCGAATGCTTCCCTTGTGTTGAAGACGCCTTAGCCTACCCCTGGCCTCTTCTTCAACATTGCTAGGATAAAATTGCTTCTTGAGCTCACCCTTGAATTCAGCCCAAGTGTCTATGGTGCAAGTGCCTTTCTCTATGTCCCCTTGTCTCCTCCTCCACCATACCATAGCAGTGTCCTCGAGGTAGAGACATGCCATGCTAACCTTAAGTGCATCATCGGTAACGACGTTCGCTCGGAAGTATTGCTCCATACTCCATAGAAAATTATCTAGTTCCTTCGCATTTCTTGTCCCTTTGAAAGCCTTGGGTCGTGGAACATCTACTTTAGAGGATGTAGTCCTTACCTCGGACGTTGACGGACTTTCTTGTGCAAGAGCCTTCTTGCACAAGATGAGCTCCTCTTCGGCACTCTCCAACTTACGCGAGACCCTCGCGAGTTCTCCACGAATCAAAGAAACCTCATCCCTGTGAGACTCTTCCATGGCCTTCATCCTGTCGAGACATTGGGCGAGGACTTTGTTCATGGCGGCTTGCATCTCCTCACGGAACTCGTCCATGCTTTGCCCCATCTCCTCGAACTTCTCCTCCCCGTCGGCTATTGCAAGCTCCACCTTGGCTAGCCGTGTCTCAAAACCCTCCATGGTTTCCCTTGAACTAGATCTCTGGGATTTAGATTTCTTCTTCGCTCCCTCGGACATATTGATAGTCTCGCTTTCGCCTTCCATCTACCTCTATGTTCCAACGATCCTCAAACCTTGGCTCTGATACCAACTGTCACGGACTTGGTCGCAATTCCAACGAACCGTGCGGCCTAGCAAACTTCTTGCCTTAAGTTGCTAGTCAGCCTACTCACGAAGGAACACGAAGGAACAAGAGACTCAAAGAAAGAACTTTGTATTGATCTCTCAAGTACTTACAACACTCTCACTTTCTTGAGTGTGTCAAATGAATGAGGGGGAGGGGGTATTTATAGTTCTCCACCTCCTCAATGGACGGCTAAGATCTACTTGATCCGACGGTTACAATGTCGTATCTAGAATACTCTACAAAAATATCTAGATATTTACAAAGGGGTTAGGTGTCTCTACAATTATCTATAGTGTTCTGGAACCTTCCAAGCTTCCCCAACAAGCTCCACACATTTCTAGAGAGTTCCAGACTTACCCAAGACTTTGTTGGACACCTTTGGACAGTTCTGGGCAGCGAGCCTTTGTGTATTTTTGGGCAAAACAGGAGCGATGCGTTACAATATGTAACTGAACAGAAGGATCCACGGGATCTTCTTGGTTTAGTTCCTCCCTGCCTCATGTTGGAGGTTCCACTTGATCCAGTCAGCTCCTTGTAGGCTTCGAAACAGGTCCCATTTGTTGGGGTCAACAGCATCTCTCCATCGTTCTAGTGCCTTCTTGCAGTCTCTGATCACATGCATGAGATCCTCGTCCTCTTGGCAATTGAAAGGGCAAGCAGCTACTTCCAACAAACCTCTGTGGGTTCTTAACCAGGCCGTATGAAATCTTCCATGCGCAAGTAGCCAAAGGAAAGTCTTTATCTTCTCTGATCCCTGCCACTTCCATTTGAGTCTCCATACATTTTCTCCCTCTCTTCGTGTACTTGTAGTAATGAAATTATAGGCAGACTTAACAGAAAATTGGCCGTCAGTAGACGGTTTCCAAAAATATATATCCTCTCCTCTCTCTTCTTTTGATGGGTGCGCACGCGTTATTCGCTCAACAACATCATAAGGAAACCAGTGACTTAGCTTTCCCATGTTCCAATTCCCATTCTGGTCAACGTAATCCCTAACCGACTCATCCTGTGTGATACATTTATTTCTTTCTTATATTAATTTACATAAAAAAGTTATTAATATTCTTATATTATTTTTTTAAATTATTATAATGATCAAGAGAAGTCGATTCTATTGAAACATAAAACAAGTTTTCTAAGAAATCATCTTCCTATCGCAATAAGTATCTGATGATGAGATGAATAATGATGATATCTTTATTAATAGCAACTTCACAGATATATTAATTTATTTTTCAATTAAAAATCACTACAAAAAAACAAACTTTAGGCGACGACTTTCAGCGACGACAAAAAAAGTCGCCGCTGAAACTAAGACTTTCAGCGGCGACGAAAATGTCGCCGCTGAAAGTGGACCTTCAGCGGCGACTTTTTTTTATCGCCGCTGAAAGTTCGCCATTAAAACCAAGACTTTCAGCGGCGACAAAAGTGTTGCCGCTGAAAGTGGACCTTTAGCAGCGACTTTTTATGTCGCCGCCGAAAGTGGACTTTCAGCGGCGACTTTTTTTGTCACCGCCGAAAGTGGACTTTTAGCGGCGACTTTTTTAGTTGCTGCTGAAAGTTCGCTATTGAAACCAAGACTTTCAGCGGCGACCTTTTTTGTCACCGCCGAAAGTGGACTTTCAGCGGCGACCTTTTTTGTCGCCGTCGAAAGTTCCCCATTGAAACCAAGACTTTCAACGGCAACAAAAGTGTCGCCGCCGAAAGTGGACCTTCAGCGGCGACTTTTTTTGTCGCCGCTGAAAGTATAATATAATAATATATATTTTATTTTACAATATTAATAAACAAATTCAATCTAGCTCAGCGGCAAGAAGGTTGGACACGAAAGGAGGCGGTCACGAGTTCGAACCTGGAAGAAGACACATTTAAGGTGAAAATATTTAGACGATGACGTGGCGAGGAGGAGTGATGTGGCAATGACGTGGAGGTGGCTAGTGATGATGTGGCGGTCGGTGGTGATGACGTGGCCGTCGACGGCGATGACGTGGCACCGACGGTGATGACGTGGCATTGGTAAAGGCAATTCTTCTTAGGCATTACTTTCAGCGGCGACAAAAAAGTCACCGCAGAAAACACTTTCGGCGGCGACAAATGTCGCCGCAGAAAACACTTTCGGCGGCGACAAATGTCGCCGCCGAAAGTGTTTTCTGCGACGACTTTTTTGTCGCCACTGAAAGTGTTTTTGGCGGCAACATTTGTCGCCGCTGAATCTTCTAAAAGTCACTGCTGAAAGTATCTTTTATTAGCGGCGACCTTTTTAGTCGCCACTAAAAGTTTTCAGCCACGGCTGCTACGGCAACGACTTTTCAGCGGCGACTTGTCGCCGCAAAAAACTTTCGGCGGCGACTTTTGTCACCGCTGAAAGTCAATTTTTTTGTAGTGAATATATTCAATTCATTATATTATTAGTTATGTTATATAAATTTTTGTAGGATTAGCAATGGAATTATGACAGAACAGGCTTAGTGATGAAAAATTCTGTGGCAGACAATTTGGCAATAGAACAGTTCTGTCACTGAAAATTTTATAACAAAATTTAGCCACAAAATTTGTAATGAAAAAATTCTATCGCAAAAAACTTACCAACGTAATGAAATTTTGTGGGTAATCCAAAAATTCTATCGCTAATCTATTACTAAGGCCCTGTTTGGCAAGCACCCCAAACCATGGTTTGGGAAAAATGCTAGCCAAACAGCCTCTGAAAAATTTAAAACCATGGTTTGGGGGAAACCATGGTTTTGAACCCCCAAACCATGGTTTCATCAGAAGCAACTTTCATTCGCTTCTGGCTCATTGCTGAAGGCTGACGGTGGGCCCTCCTCGTATGACCAAAATTACCCCGGCTTCAATTATTTCCTCTGCTTCAATTATTTCTTCCATTCCAGTCAGTCTATCTTCAGAGTTCCATTCCATTCCAGCCGCCCGTGAAGAAGTCGTCGTCCAGCCATGGTTTGAAGGTGCCGGTGAGAGAAATCGCAGCTCAGCGGAAGAAGATCGCAGCTATCAGTTTGCTTCTTCTGGGTAGATTTGCTTCTTCTTCTTCCCCGTCTGATTTGAAGAGAGACAGAGGGAAAGACATGGACAAGCCAACCAGAGACTTGAAGGTAATAACAGAACCTTGTGGAGGAGGAGGGTCTCTGACATAAATCTCGATCAAGGTGAACCAAACCAGGAAGTCCCTGGCTTTGACCCCTCTCAGATTCTTGATCTTGTTTGGCCCCAAGAATGCCGTAACCTCGGTGTCAAGGCATACGAGGATGTTGTCGAACCTGTGCTCTTTCTTCTCACTAAGCTTCAGCCAAACGAACCTATCTCCTTCACGAAGCCACATTCCTGGATCATATTGTTCTCCTCCTCCTTCTGAAACGTCATCGTCAAGAGCCCATCTGGTAGCCCCATCTCAGCCAGCAACAAAGAGAACCTCTCTTTGCAAACTTGGCCTCCATAGTACACCTCAGCTTTTGCCTTCAGCTCCTCTGTTACTAAAGACATGGTGGTTCTTTGGTGTCTTGAGAGCTTCTGGGTGGTACTGATAAACTGATAATAGAAAGAAAGATTGAAACTTTGAACCAATTCTGGTGCGGGCGATGATCCTTAACAGTAGGGGTTTTATAAAAAGTTTTGGCATTTGTCCCATATATATTGGTGGGGTCTTAAGCTTACGTGGCCTGAATTGTCCCATAATATTCATTTTGGGATGAAAATTCTATATTGGTAACGATGGGTTTTTATCTAAAGGGAAAAAAAATCAGAGAACATTATTCCTTTATTTTAGAATTTTTTAAAATAAAAAGGGATATCGTCGTTATGCCCAATCAAATTACACAATACGCATATATTAATTTTAAGATTTCTTAAATTACATATTAAATTTCATTTTTTCCTTATCAAATTTTAAGTATAATTTGTGTAACTTATTTTATATTTTTATGAAAAATTTGTAAAAAATTTTAAAAATAAAAAATATAATTTTAACAGTGTTGATCATATTTTTCTGTTAGCCAAAAAAAATTCATTTTTCTATAAACATATTTAATATTATGTTTTATAAATATATATACACATTTTAATTATGTATTAATTATATTATCTTATATATTATTAATTATGTTAGTAAAAAAATTTTCATTAACAATTTTATTTCTTCAAATCAAAATATATCATAAAATTTATTTTTTATATAATTATTATATTAACTTATACCCTTTTTGGTAATTTTGACATGTAAAAAGTGCTTCTGATAATAACTATCCAAACACTATCACTTCTCAGAATCACTTTTTCTCAGAATCTATTCTCCACAAAATCTATTCTTCACAGAATCTATTTTCCAGAATCACTTTTCTAAACCACAGTTTGGTTTCATCCAAACACACCCTAAATTTAGCGACAAAATTTCTGTCAAAAATTAGCAACGGAAATATTTAGTTGTTGCTATTTCCGTCAGTAGTGATTTTTTTTGTGGTGAGCGTTTTTTGTAAAAAGCCTACAGCTTAATTATTTTTACTACTGTAGAAAATGTCACACCTTACTTATATAATACCTTAGCATTCATTTAGAACCATTCCAGACCACTTTGGATGGTCTTAAGCTTAAAAATTTCAATTTGGACATTAATTTTCGGAAAATTACTGTTCACTGTCCAGTTTTCAGATTATAGGTCCAACTTTAAAAAATCATAACTAATTCTAGAAATATCGTATGGAGGTGTTCCAAAATTCTACGGAAATCTCTTTCAATGCTCTTTAAGGGAAAAATATTCAACTGAACTCATCCTCATGGAAAACGTACAGTTTATTGGATTAAAATTACTATTCATTTGGTAAAATCTGGACTTTCCAGATTCTGCGCCTTAACTTCGAAAATTCATATCTCATTGTATACACATCCAAATGATATGATTTATCACTCATTTTAAAGCTTGGGATGTGCACTATAAGTCTGCCAAATCTCGTGATTTAACTCATTCATTTGATAGGTCAAACTGAAGCTCAAAACTAACTGTTTCAAGACCTACGTTTTATCCTTTAATATCTCCTTACTTTAATCTTTTTATTTCTTTGACATACCTAACATGGGCTTACTTTTTCCCATTCATGCTCATATACTTTCATTCATGCCATAAACATCCTAAGCACATACATTGAATTGATGGCATTCATAACATAACTTACAACATAGGAGAATTATACATTGAATAATAACATCAATCATTAGCATTAATAATTCTCCACTTCTTCTCCTTGCTTCTCATGCCCTTAGTGCCCATCATTGATTTGACCTAAATGGTTGGTTAGGAAGGGGGTGAGATTCAGGAGAATCTCAGTAGCAAACAATACCATATTAATCATGCTAAATGGATGCTCATGCACTACACGCAACTTGTTTATTCTCTTGTTAATTAGTGACATACTAGCATGCTCAAAGCTAACTTCTTGATGCATGGCCATGGAGACATAATCTACACATCATGAATAGCAATTACAGCAGCTAAAACATGTCACAATAACATTCAATAACATGTATACGGCAACACACAAGCATACCACATCAAGCAATGACAATAGGTAAGTTCACTACCTTGCACCTCAAGCCTTCCTCTTACTTTTCCTTTGACTCCCTTGACTTTCCAACCATGTTAGCTTTCGGTCAACATCATCAAACATCCTCTTGGATGTTCCAAAGGTCCTAAACGTAGTCATAATGATGACACAATCCATTAGGACCATTAAATTACATAAAGTTCAAAACTAGCTTTCTTGAACCTCAACCCCTTTCTCTTAGTCTTAGGGTTTTCTTTCTAACTTTTCTAATATAAATCTTATCATTTTACATCCTTATGATCTATTTTCTATCAATTAGGACCACTTTAGATGGCTTTAGATTCAAGAATATCAAATCTGGAAATTTTGGTTCGTGGGTACTGTTCACGCAGAATCTCCAGAACTTTTGCTCAACTTTGAAAATTCATAATTAAATCTAGAAAACTCCAAATTGAGTGCTTCCAAGTCTCACAGAAAGCTAATTAAGTTAAATTTAAAGGAAAAATAGTTTCAGGAACCAATTCTACTCAAAACAGTACCAGAATTGTACGGAACTCGACAATCTCCCAAAAGTTCAACACTGTTTCCAGATTTCAAACCCTAACTTTGAAAAATCACCATAAATCGTACACATATTCAAATAGAGTGTTCTACCCATGGATTTAAAGCTCATAGAGTGTACTTTAAGCATGCCAAATTTCAGAACCAGATATAAACAGTAACTAATTCGAAAAAGCCATCAAATCAGCACGTAATTCTTCCAATTTTCACATAGATCCACTTGGATCTACCATACTTTGAGGTGTTCTAGCAAGATCTAACAACCAAACTCCCTTCCCCACTCATCAACCATTTCGACCAGCCATCAAAAGGGAGAGAAGACATATTTTCAACCATAAAAGAGAAAGAAACCAAGCCAAGAACACATCTAGAGCCAAGAACTCACCTTGAACCTTGATTGTATGACCAAAGTTGATACCTTTCTCTTGGTTTTCCCTCAAAACTCTCTCTTTTTCCCTCTCTTCATGCCTTGCACGAAATTGCCATCTGATTTAGGGGAGAGATGAGCTCATTAATGTGTACAAAATATCCCACCAACCATCATTAATGTTATGCCAAGTGTCATTAGCCTACTTAATCTTAATCCTCTCTCTTAATTAACTTAAATCATAATGTAATTAAATTCCAAAGTCAAGATCCTCTCTATTGATAGCTTGACACTTGGAAAGCTTTAATTACCATCCATTAAAGGCTTGACAAGTGGCGACTTGTGGCCCAAGTAAAGTGCAAGACTCTGATTAATACTTTATCGGTGCACTTTTACTCCGGGTTTAACTTCTTTTCTCTAATTACAGTGCTCTGGCCTCTGTAATTATTTTCTGTCAGATCCATAAATTCTCTTTAATTTTAGAGAGTATCTATGAATTTTCTTAGCCCATAACACTTCCTTTAAGCCTTGCATAAAATTCATTTACTAAAATACCCTTTTATCGGCAAAACCGGCTCTTTACTTTCTTAAAGCCACTCTACTGGCCTTTTGGTTGCGGGACTAATTTTATAAATTAGTACAACCTTTCAACCCTTTAACCCAAGGAACAAAAAACCGGACCGGGAACTCAACCGGTCCAGGTAGTGGGTTAAGGGTCACTGGTTAGACCGTGGTCGAACCGGGGTCGGACCGGTCATAATAAAATAATATAATTTAATTCACAAAATCAGTTAGGCACCTAAAGTTTGGATTAAATCTATTCCAGAATATATAATTTACAATCAAAATATCCATCACCAATCCACAACTAAACAAAAGGAATTAAATTATATATGTGAAGATCAACATCAGCACAACAGCAAAAACTAAGCTCACAGTATAATCAAAATTATAATGCAGAAGTACAGAACGATAGCTTCTCTTCTGTACAAAATTAATATCAAGTCAATCAACGACTATGGATCTTAAATCTCGCTCTCCTCCCTTCTCAAATCTCACAGCTATGGATCAAGTCAAACAACACTCTCCTCCCTTATCAAATCTGAAATCTCACGACAGCAGTCACAGGGTCATAGCACAGAGAGAAGCAGCTCTTCGATCTTAAAAAAAAACAACCCAACTAAAAAGGAAAGGTATTGAGCTTACCCACAAGGCTAGAGCTCAATGCCTGAATCGAAGGTTGAAGCAGGACGTCCGTGAATGATGAAGGTGAAGCAGGATGGACTATGGAGACTCATGACTTGCGATGGGAGCTGTGAGGGCGAACGGTGAAGGCGAAGTCGAGCTACAAATCTGAAGCAATGTGAGCGGCGAAGGTGAACGGCGAAGGCGAAGGTGAAGGCGACCGGCGAAGGCGAAGTAGAGCTGCGAATGCGAAGCAATGTGAGCGGCGAACGGAGCCAAAGAGGAAGGAGTGCCATTGTCAGTGATGAGGCGACGCCATAGATCCGATTTTGTTGGGGTTCACGGCACGAATCTGGGACTTGGAGGAGGGGGAAGAGATCTCAGCGATTTGGTCACAAATGGCCAAATGGGGAGGACTGGAGGAGGACCGGCAGCTTGAGTCGAGATTGGCACCCTAGGGAGGGACAAAGAGTTTTCATTCTGGTTTTTTTTGGACAAAACGACGTCGTTTTCTGTGGCTAGGCAACCAAAAAAAAAAACATGTGAACCGCCCAACCGGTTTTTCCCGGTTCAACACCGGTTTTTACCGGTTGGACCGGTTCCCCACCGGTTCAAACCACCTCCGGTTTTTTCTTCAAACCAGACCGGACTAGCGACCGGTTCACCGGTTTTCCGGTTGAACCGGCCGGTCCGGTCCGGTTTTTTTTACCTTGCTTTAACCTCATTTTTGTATACACTTTTGAGGTCTCTTGCTATTTCAAATAATTACCTCAAACGGTATACTTTTTACCGGTCATAACCTCATAAATTCTATTTAAGCTGCCTCAGGGGTATTTTCATCTTTTCTCTTCATAGAAGAGTCTTGGAATATTATTTCCCACTTTCTAGGATTTTTCTTGGAATTCTCTGTGTACTCTTCCATTTTTGCCCTTGCTGGTTATAACTTTTTGAATTTACGGTTTTACCCCTGCTTAAGCCTAACCTCATAGAACCATCTCTTTGAGGTTTCTAACTTACCCATTGGCCGGTATCTAGCCTCTTTTCTCTCTCTGGGCCTTTGAGACTTTACTGGAGCCTCTAACTTTATTACACTTTAGCCCCTTAAAACTTTTACTTTGCAGTTTAGTCCCTGAAACTACTTTGACTTCCTTTCTCATCTTTGGGACTTCTGCTCACAGGGGTCTGGTAACCTATTTAATTTAGGCTATTTTTTGAACTTGTAGGTCTAAAAGTCTGGATGTTACAGAAAACATGTTTAACATCGGTCATGAAGGACTTTTAATGTTAGTTTTAAACGAGACATGTATCAAGTAACTTTCAATCAACGCGTTGATGCAGTATCAACGTGGAAATTTAATTTCCTTGTTATGTCAGTTTCTTTTGCTATTAAATAAGGGTAAGCATAGAAAGAATGTGTAATTTTAAAGGTCAAAACTAACTTATTGGGATGTAAATTAGCTAAAAGTTCTTTATAATTTTGAATGGAGAAAATACACTCTTCAGAGTAATTATTGTCCAACTGATACTACAATTAATGAGGAGAAAATGGCAAGGAGCAATCTTTCTCTTTCGGACGTAACAATAATTCTTAGTATCTGTCTATTACCTTATCCATTACTTATATTAGACGACACCGGCGATACAAGTTGGATCTTAGATGTAGAAGTATAAGAAGGCAGCCCCCCTTCTCTATAGAAAGACATGACATTTTTGCGGATACAATAAAGAATTAAACAAATTTACCTGATGTCAAAGCAATCAAGAAAACTGCATAGGTAGATATGCGGGTGGCGAGTCACAACCTGAAGGTTATATAGTACGGGTTGAAGTCACCCATATCTTAGTGAGCTGAAAAAATGCTAACCATAACCTGTCATAGTGGGTTGGCCTGCTTGCCTGTCTTTTATTTTTAAAAAATAAATTTATTATTTATATTTATCTGATTTTTCTAAAAAAATCTGATTGTCATTTATATTTATCTAAAATTTCAAATGTAATCACTGTTAGGATTATAGTTTTGATGATAACAAGTCAGAATTTCAGGGTTAAGTATTTTGATCGATCACGTGATCGAGCAATCAGTTATCGCTAAGGTTTCAGATAAATGATCAAGTATAAATCGGGTCTATAGTAGTCTTTTTGATCAAAGAACTATTCGATGAATAATTTATCGATAAAATGATCGATAATCGCTAGCGTAAATATCACATAAGACTTTGGGAAATTATCGATAAGCTGATCGATAATATCAGGTAAACAATCGAGTTACTGATAAGAGACCCAAATCTGAAGTGTATTTATCGATCAAGTTATCGATAAATCAGTCATCAATAACGACTTCGATAAAAGGTAACACTCTCTACATGTTCTGCACATTAGTTCTGTTACAAGTTTATCGATCATATTTTCGATCATTTGTTTATCGATTACGTGCTCGAACTTTATGCTCTAACTCTCTGAATGCAGGTGATCAAATTCACTGATAGATCGATAACTTTATTGATCACAAAATTATCGATCACATGATCGATAATCAATGTCCTTATCTACTCTTACTCAGTTCTGCTACAGCTAAATTATCGATAACATTATCGATAACTTTAACTTATTTGCTTAACAAAAGTTTTCACATAACGTGATCGATAAAGAGTCTAAGAATTGACATATTCGCATTAAGTTATGGTGAACGAATGTTCGATCAAGTTATCGATCACTGGTTTTTCGATAATATGATCGATCATCCAATTCCATGAAAATCATGTTTACACAAAAGGTGATCGATAACCAGTTTCCTTGCCTTACAGGATTAATCTTCTCTTCATAATTTATTCGATCATTTGTTCGAATATTCATTGTTCGATTAAATGTTCGATCTTTTCAGATAGCCTGTGTTCTTCATTGAATATATATATACCCATGGCTTATCGATAACATTATGCATTATATATTTATCGATAAGATGTTCGATCATCAATGACTGAAGCTTCATTTCAATAACATTTAAATTATCGATAATCTGTTCGATCAATTATGTGATCGATCACTTTTTCGATCATGCAATGATTTCCTATTTCTATGATAATTCTTAAAGTCAATGATCCAACACTTGATCGATAATTTTAGTGATCTACTTCGAAAAGTCTTCATTCTGGTTATCGATAACTTGATCTATCATCAAGTAATCGATCACTTTTTCGATCAAACTAAACCAGAATGACATTTTGTTCTTCTTACTGATAAATGATTTCGGCACAAATCCTTGAATGATAGATTAGCTTTCTGTCTGTATTCAAGATTTAAGCACTCACCACAAAACTCTCATATGTTCTAAGTTTGAAATATGCAGATTAATGAAAAAACGAGTGCAACGGCTCTTCAACGGGATTACGTAGACTGCGACCTACAGTGTCAGAAACTCAGACGCATTAATGGCGGAGCCGTTAAAACCAGTGAAACACGCAAACGAAGTCACAACGGCTAGAAGCCCTTCCGTCTAACGGCTATTTAACGAGATCAACTATAAAAGGCGCGAAGAGGCATTAATGAAGAGATTGAATACCTGAACTACCACCTGCGATTATTTAGTTACGCATTCAATACTCTGTTTTTACGATACTATTGAGCATCAGTGATTATCATTGAATTCACTCTGTAAGAGAGCCATTCACTACTTTCATTAAAAACTTGAGAGACACTCAAGAGTGTGGACTCTTGAGAGGGGTTGTATCCTTACGGGAGTAAGGGGGAGTGATTGAGCGATTCAATTACTGTACCGAGGCACCAAGAGCCCTGTCGATCTTGGAAGATAGTGAAATACTCAGAGGTGTTCTGGGGACTGGAAGTAGGTCACGTGGATTAGACCGAACCAGTATAAATTTGTGTCTCCTCTCTGCGGTTAAAATTCTCCTTACTCTGACTCTCTGTTTTTATTTAATACTTGCACGCTTTTAGTTTTAAGTTTTTGTAACTCACCCAATTCACCCCCCTCTTGGGTGAGATTGTTTCTAACATTTGGTATCAGAGCAGGTCTCTTCACTAAGGATTTAACAGTCCGAAGAGAGATCAAATGGCAGGATTTGGAGATAGCGTGTTACCGGAAGGATGCTCAACATCTAAACCGCCAGGCTTCAGTGGAGAAAATTATACGTTCTGGAAAATGAGGATGAAAATCTTCATTAAGGCCACAGAGTATGGATTGTGGGACGTAATAGAACACGGCAACTATGTCCCGATGAACACAATAGATGGCCAGCAAGTACCCAAGAGTTCCACGGAGTTCAACGAGGAAGATAAGAAGCTGGTAACTCTAAACGACAAAGCGATCAACATACTCACGTGTGCGCTTAGTCAGAGGGAATACTTCAGAGTCTCAAGTCTGGAAACCGCGAAGGAAATGTGGGAGGCTCTGGAGATAGCTCATGAAGGAACCACCGGTGTAAAACAGAGTCGAATCAACACTCTCACTACCGAATTCGAGTTATTCAGAATGAAGGAAGGAGAGAGTATCCGAGATATGGAAGTCAGATTCTCACATCTCATAAATCACCTCACTGCACTTGGGAAGAAATATAGTCAAGAAGATCAAGTGAGGAAAATTCTGAGCGGTCTCACAAAAGAATGGGAACCGAAAGTAACAGCTATTGAAGAAACCAAAGGAGAATCCATTGGTTCGGTTGCAGCACTATTCGGGAGTCTTGCTGAGTATGAGAGCAAGCAAAAATACAAAAAGGAGATGAACGAGAAAAATCGCTCTTAAAACTCAAGTGAGCGAGGATGAAAATGAAGATGATCTTGATGATGATGAAATGGGCCTTATAGTCAAGAGGTTCAAGAAATTCTACAAAAACAGAACCGGAAAGAAGTTTCAGCCGAAACGCAAAATTTCCTCATATCCGAACGAATCAAAGGATCCAATCATTTGCTTCGAATGTAAGAAGCCAGGACATCAAGGCGGAATGTCCCCAACTCTCCAGAGCAAAGGATAAAGAAAAGAAGAAAGAAAGATTCAGAAAGAAGAAAGCCTTCGTCACATCAATCTGGGGAGACAGCTCCTCCGATGAAGAAGAAGAAAGTGACGATGAAGAGACAGCTAATATCTGTCTAGTGGCCCAAGAAAACGAGGACTCAGAAACAGACGAGGTAATAATTTCTGAACCATCTTATGATGAATTGCAGTCCGAATACAATGCTTTACACTTAGAATTAGTAAGAATTGCAAAAGAGTTAGTTAATTCTAAGAAAGGATAAAGTTTTTAGAAGATCAACAATCAAAGGTTGAAGTCAATACTGACTCGACCTTGACTTGCAAAAGTTGTGAAAAGAATGAAAGAAAGATTGAAGATCTAACCAGAACCTTAGAAAAATTCACTAAAGGAAGCGAAATGCTTAAGGTGATTCTAGGAGCTCAACGATGCTCTATGGACAAGACTGGTATAGGATACGATCCAACCCAAGATAAATCGAAAGGAAAGAAAAAAGAGTAGTGGTAGATCATATCTTACATATTTTAGAAATTCTGTGCATTCCTCAAATCCTTTTGCACTTTGTTCTTATTGCAACCGTAAAGGCCATTCAACTTCTTCTTGTTACTATAAGAAGAAAGGAGACTACGGAACATAAAATGGGTGCCCAAAGGTACTTATGCACCAAAAATAATTCATACTAACCAGAAAGGACCCAAGAAGGTATGGGTACCTAAAACATGATTGTAATTTTTGCAGGTATGTCTCAAGGCATCCAGAACAAATAAATGGTATATAGACAGCGGATGTTCCAGACACATGACAGGTGACACTGAGAAGTTTACATCACTCAAACCAAAAGATGAGGAAAGTAAGCTTCGGAGGAACCAATCGGGAAAAATGCGGGAATCGGAGAAATCGGAAGTAGTATAGGCATGAAGGTCGAAGGACGGGTACTACGTGGAAAGGTCTGTGCATAATCTTTCTTAAGCGTCAGTCAGAGTGCGGACAAAAACAACGGGTGATCTTGATTCTGAAGAGTGCTTAATCATAAGCAAAGATGATCTACTTTGAAGA
>NW_021633082.1:0-38479 GCF_004799145.2 Neltuma alba | reverse complement strand
TACCAACCAGATATGCGATTCCCATCTTCCAGTCCTTCTGTAAAAGGTGACCCCTCTGTACTGCGAGCTCCGAGACCTTGGACCCCTTCTGCTCTTCTTTACTTGCTGTCGTGGTTGTTGCTGAACTTGGACCATCTTCATCTCTCCGTTACCAACCTGATGATCAAAGAAAGACTCATCCAGCTCTTTCTCGATGGAAGGGCAGACAAGGACTGACCTGCAAATTCGCAGACTCGCCGTCCACCCCTTTAGTTTCATTAAACAGAAATAGCTCCTTGGTTGCGACTTCTTGCACGCCTTCCTCCTTAAGGATATCGAAATTAAGGTGAAGGCGTCCCCACCGCGTGTAGAGCAGGAGTCCTCATCTCCTCCATTGCTGGACCCGTCAGCATAGACATTAGAGGAATTGGAAGTCCCCGATTTCGCCATTTGATTCCCTGAGGCTTCCGTTAGCTCGTCAGAGAACCTGATGAGTTCATCGTTACGAGAGGCATCAGTCGAATCGGCATTCAGATTAAGGTCGAACATGGTGGTTGATCTTCGTGTGGAATCTGATTTTCGTATCCTCCCTTTTACTGCTGCAGTTTATACTATATTATCCTAAACATCACCAGTATTTTCTTCCCGGAGATGAATTCGAATGAGAAATCGATCCGATGGAAAGCACATCACAGGTAATGTAAGCAAAAAGCCAGAGAGCTTCGAAGAACGAGGATTCTAACGCAGAACAAAAGAGAAGCGAAACGGAATCAGAAGGTCCTCCACTGCCTCCAAAACGACGGAATAAGTTGGAGAAAGAGGAAGCGGCTCAGGAAAGAAGGCGTGGGCAGGAAGCTATCCAAGTGGCATTGTTCATATAATCGGCGGTAAAATGAAGGTCGGAGAAGAAATCACGGCCGACTCCGGGATTCTAACGGCACATGGAGAGAAAGAGAGGGATGCGACGTGGGGAGGAACATACGACTATGAGCCCATTCTAAGAGAAGTCGGAATATATAAACATTATCTCTCTGATAGAGAGAACCGGCTGGTTGGGTGACCGGTCGTTGATATTATGAAGCAGATTTTTGCGAACCGTCACTGCTAAACTAAACCTGCTGTGTTTCCGTCTTGGTTTCATAGACGGAAACAGCCGTCACTACTAAACTAAACCTGGCCGTGTAAGTCTGTTCTGTAAATTTGTGCTATAATGTTTAACCTCATCATATACATTCGGGAGGGTGGTGGTTTGCTTAACATTTTACGTAAACGTTAACATTAGTGATTAGTGATGGATTAAACAAATGAGATTTAGTTATTGAATGAACGAGGAAAGCGGACTAGTCAGGGAGGGCGCGGGGAAGGAGGATTAGTTAATTAATACAAACAGTAGTACGTAGTAGTATATTTAATAAGAGGGGAGTGACGGAATTGAACGGGCGATATCGTGACACGTCGTGAAGTGACAGCTGGGAGCACTTGTTTTCAATGAAGATAAAGAAAAAAACGATGTTCCGTTTTAGGAAGGGGAGGAAGAAAAGAACGGTGGAGTGAGTAGAATTCCAGAGTGTCCTTCTACTCCTCCGTCCCCGTTAACTCAAATCTCTAACACGAGTAACTCGTGCTTATTCTTTCCTTCCCCCGACACTCTGGTATCTGTAGACTGTAGTTAGTTATCCGCATGGGCTCGGCTCCTTTTTCCGTTCACCAATCCGCGCACTTGCATTACAATTACAATCATGCCCTCTCCTCCTCTCCTCAAAATACTTAACTAGGCGTCACTTTGAAACTTGCTTGCTCGCGGGTCAGCACCGCACTCTTCGCCTCAGCCGGCCGCATTGAGGTATTTCAGTAAATAGCGCTCTGACTATCTATAAATACAGCAACCAGCGTTTTTCTTCTTCTTTTTTCCCCCATGGGGTGGGGGTGGGCTACATGCAAAGCAGTGCTGCACTCTGTCAACAACTAATAATAACGAGCCATACCGGTAAATAAATTTAAAATCTGTTCGCATTTGGTTAAACCGAAACCAGTTTCAGCTTTGACAAGTACCATGAAATTATCAGATATAATCATTCATATCTTATTTGGATTGTCCGTATTGATTTTCATCTTATTTTTATTTATTTAAAATAATTATTTTAGTAAGTTGGAATCTAAAATAAAGATAAATCTCTTAACTATCTTTTCAAAATAGTTTTTATCTATTAAAATAATTAATTAGAGATTTTAAATATGAATCATTCAAATCATATATAGACGATTCAGATCTGATGAGTTTATGGTACTCATCGAAATGATGAGCATTGAGACTGCTTCTAGGTTAAACCTTTTATCAAGATATTAGCAGCGCTCTAATCTCTCATGTAGGATTTAGATGAAGGTTAGATAGATTTAATATAAATTTTAATTAACTTGATTTCTGGTATTTATATTTTTTTTCCAAACTATTTTACATATAAAAGAGTTTGCATTGTGCGTAGTTTTAGTACAAATTATTTTAAAAAAATATTTTATGAAAATTAACAGTTTTTTAATAATAATAGCTAATTTAAATAATTTTTTAATCCGTTCAAATAACTGGTTAGCGTTTATTAATCATATGTGATTCACTGGAGAAATCGTTAATAATAACCTTTCATATTTCAAATGAGAGACAGAGGCAGAGAAACCATTCTTGA
Source organism: Neltuma alba (assembly GCF_004799145.2). Classification (NCBI taxonomy): domain Eukaryota; kingdom Viridiplantae; phylum Streptophyta; class Magnoliopsida; order Fabales; family Fabaceae; genus Neltuma; species Neltuma alba. The sequence continues at coordinate 35,819 of NW_021633082.1, read as the reverse complement.
AATAAGAGGGTCGCAGGAAAATCACCAGATGGGACCGGGCTGATATGACGAAATATAATTCTCTCTTTCCCCTTGTCTAATTCCTTCATGCCAAATTAATGAGGCCATTAGTTAAATATGTAAATTCATATTATTCATTTTCTTTTTTTTTAACCAGTATATTATTCATTTTTCTTAAAACAGCTAGAAGCAATTAATTATATATGTAAATTCATATTATTGATTTTCTTAAAACAGCGTAGAAAATCAGTACATTGCATAAAGCTTTATATAATTATATTTGTTAGCTGTAACACTAATTTTATGCAAAATCATATATATCTATATATCTGTGTTGCCTTGTGCCACAGTTAAATTAAATTAAGAACACCAGTACAAATGATTTATTTAATAGTTTTTTTTTTCCGCGTATTTGGCTGCAAGATCAAGCAACTTTTGTCTTAAAATGTGCAGTACGAAAGCCAATGGAAGGCGAAGTTCAATTCATTACCCCTCTCAAGGCCGAAACACCTGCGCAGCATATGTAATAAAATAATACATATATTTGGATTTGGAACTCGATATTCAAAAATAATTTTTTATGCAATTTTACTTAAAAATATTTTTAACCAATATCAACAAGCACCCTAAGTTTAAGATATTGAATGTTACTGGAACATTGTTTTAAGATAGTGAGTGTTGTCAAATAAATATTTGAAGACACTATACGTAGTAAAAATTAGTTTAGACTACTGAATACTACTGAAAAAATATTTGAAGGTGTTAAATGTTACGTACTTTGCCCATTAATTAACTGTCAGTCATAAATTCAGTGCAACTCAATCATCATTATATTTTAAAATTAATTGTTTAAAATGTTAGTCATTATATTTCAAAAATTAAACCTGTAAAAAATCAAAGTTATTTCTTAAACACATAGATCTTTAATTTAAATAATTATAACAGCAGGAATTGAGATACATTAAGTCAAAATTTAAGTACTAAATTGTTTGAATATTTGTTGATAGAGATGTCTATTACTCGTAGTTAGTAGCCGGCAATATTTCAAATAAGATTGTTTATATAAAAAAAATACCTATACATAGTAAAAAAAAAATCTAAGTACTTCTCCCGTCCTTAATATAGGACCAAATTGTTAAGTTGGTTTTTGGTCCTAAAATAAGATCCATTTCTCATATTTATTAATTTTCTCTAAATTACCCCTATAGATACTCCTTCAACCATAATTAAGTAGAAGAAGGAGATGTAGTATTAAGAAAGATGATTGTGGTATTTTAAGAAAAACGTGTTACATTTCTTATAATTAACTAACTTACCTAACTTTCTTAATCTAATCAAATTAGTTAAATGAGTTTTATATTAAAGACCGGAAGAGTACCCATTTTAATCAACCCAAGATTATAGAACGAGGTCACACAGTTAATGTCCTCATGCAAAATCTTGACCAAAATGTGAGGGTGTCTTTATTTGGAAAAGTGGAAAGAGCCTGTCTGTCAACAGATATCCGAGCATAACAAAAAGGGTAGTCATCCCAAGTCCCAACATAAAATTTGGTTAAAGTGAAGATGAAGAGCGATCCACTCGGTTCAGTCAATGTGTTAGCCGTTTGGACCTCTTGGTGACGGCAAACTAGAAGGAACAGTTACCCAAACAGAAAGAAAAAATCTAAAAGTTAAAGGGGTACAGAGACCAGAGAGGACCGGGGGACACACAGACACGAGAGAGACAATTTATGGAAGCTGGGGAGTAGAGATCTAAAAATTGTTTTTTGTTTTGGGGGGGGGGGGAGGTAGGTGTACGAACGGTATGGTTAAGCGCCGCCCACCAAACGCAGGCTTCATACTGCTCACACCCAACCAATTCCCCCTCCTTGTACGCTACTAACGTTGTAGCCTACCTATATATCTTACTCCCTCACTATTCTCTGCCCTCTTCCCTCCTCCCTCCTCCATTCAACCTCGCGCCCTTCATTAATCTGGCCGTCCCCAATTTTTTTATTTCGTTCTCTCCACGACTCCTTCCTCTTTCATTCCCGCTTCCATACTCCACCACTAACTTAGTAACTATATTACTCCCCCTTTGATTATCTTGTGGAGTATATATAATTTTTGACCTTCATGCATATATGGATGACTCTGCTCATCGTAATGAATCGCATATATATATATACACACAAAAAGCAGTGGGGGAGGGGGAAACCAAATAATGGGAATGAATAATCATGATGAGGCTGAGCAACAAAACGTGGTGAGTATACATGATATATGGATGCCTGCTTCCATCATTTTGGCATGCTTTTCATAAATTAGGTCCGGCTCCACATTCTGTAGGTGTAACCAATCATATACGATCCGGACTTTCCGTGAGGCAGAGTAATAATAGGAAATTCAGTCTTGCAGATCTAATCGTATTTAGCTAGAGGCTTCGATTATGCGGTTGACCAGAAGAGATCATGGACCAATCTCCAGGGGACCCGCAGCTTTGATACGAAGTGAGGGAAACATGACCCGTTTTTAAGGTTAGCGGAAAAAAGAGCTCAAGGAAACACAACAACGTGAAAAATATCAAGTACAGTGAGGAGGTGGAATGGGAAAGCAAAGTTTTGGGCAAGGGAGGCATACGAGGGATGCGAATAAAGGGAGGGAGCTGGGACGTCACATCACCAAGCAAAATAATGAAGGGGGGAAAAGGAGGAAGCTGGTCCCCACGGGCTTCCTGAAGTTTCTGCCAGCAAGGATAGAATAAGGCCAAAACACCCCAAAAGAGGAAACGGGACACCTACACGTGGCAGTGGAAACATTGCCGGGAATAAAAATAAGGCAAGGAACAAGGAAAAGGGTGAGTATTAGTATATGTGCTTTTGTGAGTCGCACAATCATGACGAGTTGCTCATAAGGGTAATCATGGGCTCCTCAGAAACCTTTTCTGGTAAGCTTCGTTTTCCAAATCGGGCAACCCCTTCCGTATTCACTATGCCACCCAACCCCACCACTCCGATTTGATGCCTCCTCTGCCTCGTCCCCACCAACCAAGTCGTCCGAGCTTCAAATTTCTCGCCCTCTTCTTTTTGTTATTTTTTTCTCATATTAATTATTCCCTCTCTTTTTTATTTTAAGAACTACTGCTAGTTTAATACATAACCAAATGATATGTCAAAATATTTTTTAAAAAATCAAATCACACTCATCACGACTAATTAATTCCTCTCAATTCTTTAAATATGTCAAAATTAATTAAATAGGTCTTATTATATTAATATCAGAATGGAATATAAACTGTGATGGTCTTTGTGCCCTGCTACTATTGCAAAATTGCCATCGGATATGCCACTACGTAAAAATATCTGCTTTTAAAAGGCACACATATCCTTTAAAAATAACAGCATATTATAGATTATGCGCATCTTATAATAACAATAATAAATAAAGAAACAAACAAGCGATTTAAATTAACGCCAGCGATAGGAATTCATAAGCAAACAGCTGGGAACTTGAATCATAGTTCTTGTGCGTGTGGTAATCTGGTTAGAATGAGCCTAATCTTTATTCTATATACGACGTTAAAGATTAAATTCTACGTTCATTGAAATGTACTCTTTGAACCTTATAAATAAAATTAAATAATGTTGTGAGTGAAATATACTTTTTTTTACCTCATAAATAAAATTAAAATAATAGCATACCAAAAAATAAATAACGAGTCAATAGCAGCAGTGATATATTTTCAATATATTATATTGATTTTATTGACCCGGGCCCTGGGCAATAATCCATGTCTAGATTTACTTATGGGCTTGTTCTCCTTGGTTCCAATTTATCTTACTGTTAAGAGAGCTTCTGACTTTGCCGAACCACTGTTTAAAAAAGTTATTTCTTTCTACAAAGCCACCCTTGATGTGCTTATTAACATGAAAATTAAAACACCCTCTTCTTAAAATTTTGATTATTCGTCGGTTTAAAATTTTCTGTTGACAGCCTGAATATTGACTTGTGTTAGCTGCGGAAAAAATATCATTTAAAATAAGAAAAAGAAGAGTACGAATTCAAACCATGATGCTCCCACATTTTTGCGTAATATAATACTGTGGATGTGGAATAAGCTTTTAGTATGGAGACATGGAATGATGCAAATAAAATTGATGGCCCAGCCAATCATCATACGATACGTACTTGTCCGGTGTCGCTTGCCATCGTCGTCCCACTCTCCTTTTCTTTCCTGTCAAAACTGATGCGTCGCCAGGCTAATAAAAATATAGAAAAAAAAATGTAAAAGTTTTCAGTGTGGGCTCAAATTATATCTTAAAAAATTAACGTGCGTATTAGTGGCTGCATAAAAAGGCATGTGGGTTTTATTCGATCACTCACGCTCTTCTTTTTACGTTAAATGATTTAAATTAATGACTTGATGATTTTTTTATTTTAGCAGACGTCGTTTAAGAATATAAATATACTATATTTCTATAATGGAAGGATTGTATCTGAAAGTAGATTATATTTGAACGGGGCATCCAATTCCAAGGGGCATCTTCTGGTCCAAGATTTTTGTTTCGTCTCTAGTTTTTGGTCCTAACGTTGAAAAGATTGTCTGTGATTTAAATAAAAAGGCTAGTTCGAATTTCCAAAACTCCATTTTATATGTGCGAATTAATGGCTATTAGCCACCGTAATTAATTTTGCGGCCTTTTTTGTTTTACTCCGTCCTTCCCCGCAGTTTAGGTTATTGTTTCATTCCCGTAGTTGATATTCTTAAAATAGTGATCTGGTTTAGCTGAAGGGGCTCAAATATGTGCAGAACTAAACTAAATATGCACATGGAATTAATTAAATTAGACGTTCCCATATATTATAGAGAAATGGGCCTGTTTCCTTTTTAAAATTTTTATTAGAGAAAATGATGGAATTGGCGGTATGGATTTGCCTTTGGAGAGGGGGGAAAGCGTACGAGGTTTAAGGATAGGGAAACGTGGACGCTGCTTCTCCATTCGTGTTAAAAGCGTCTTATCCACTCGTTTTGTCAAACCTCCTCCCCTTTTGCTTATTTTTTAATTCTCATTATTATACTATTATTCTATATTTTATTATTCCCCGCCACCTTTTTCTTTCCTCATTTCACTTCCTATTTTTTAAATGCTTCTGTTCCCCACCCCTTATTCTCATTTCCTCAGTACTCCAATTATTGACGCACAGAATCTACTGAACTCGAATTACTCATATGCCCTTGTACCTCCCCTTGATTGCCAGGCCAGGGATATTATTATAAAACATGTGCCTATGGGAATGGCTTCTTCTTCTTTTCTTTTTTTTTTTGGTTCCGAAAAATGTTTAGTTTTTTCCCCATCTTAAAGCCAACAAAATAGGAAAGGGCCAAGGCCCAGAAACATGAAGACTTCAAAAAGTTTGCCGGTATCAGTCCGATTCTAGTGGAAAGAATCACGGCATCATATATCAAACGCACCAAAAGAGGCAACAAGCAACGAATTATTAAATTATTAAAGAAAAGCATCAATATTATTCGGAAGGAAACCAAGATATAAATAGTAGTATTAAAAATACTAAGTACCCCAACCGAAAAAGATGCCACTTGTACGATGAGCCAGGTTGTTTCGTCTTCCGAGTATCTAATTAACTAAGCGTATAATGTTTCGGGGAGATTAAGATGATTAAATTTATTACAAATAGGCAGGGAGCGGCAAATTACTTGTACAGAACAGAGGCGTATCAGAATTAATTATAGAACCGAGGTTGGAATGTATACATGCATGTGCTTCAAAGTCCAGCGAGATTCACGAACTTCTGATTCAGATTAAGGTTCAGAAGATCTTTTTTATTATGTTCAAATCAGGCTGTTCTGCGTGGTCGATTATCCACCGTTTATTTATTTGTTTACGTATATGCTGTATGAGGCGGAAAGACGACCAGATTGTCCTAACGAAAGACATCGCATGATATATAAAACCTTAGAATCGCATTGGAATCTCTCACTTCGGCCACAAGTACAAGAAACTGCGTAGTTTAAGTGCTGCTTTAGGCAAGGGCAAGCATCGAACTCCACAGTTTTATGATTAAAAAGCTCCGTTTCTTTAGAAAAAGAAAGAAGCCATTAAAGTATGTGGTCGATAGAATCTGGATGGAGTGCGCTCTAAGCGATGAAGATACAAATGAATCAGAATTCAGAAAATGTAGTAGGTCGATCCAATCGAGACTCACATGCTGTGCTGTGCCCCTTTTGTCACCATAAATTTTTTATTTTATTTTCTCTTTTATACCATTATACTTAGGAGGCTAGCTCATGTCAGTCTGACAATCTTACCTAGAATGTGCACCCAAGTCATGTGTATTTAGTCTTACTTCAGACGGATTAAAACAGACATAATTCGTAGCTTACCGAGTTTCCATGTGCTCCTGCAAATTGTAATCAGCCAGATCGCTTCAAACACCAAAACATGATATTCCATTACCTGTATATTTATTCTCTCCAATCCTTCATATCCCACTTTTCTTGCCTTGTCTCCTTATACCGGCATTCTTGGCAGACATGGAATTGTACCATTCACTAAAAAGACATGTGGAAATGAAGGTAATCAATATAATTCGCAAATAATCCTTTTTGAGTACTCAATACCCAGAAATCCTGGAGGCGGTGGCATTGGGCAGGCCCAAAATTCTCACGGGTCTAGGCCCACCATGGCCTCCTCTCTGCCTTCGTTTGTTAATGAGATGCTCCTCTCAGCCGCCATTACCATACATTATACAATCCTGGTCACTTGTCCAAGTTTCCATATAGAGAATATCTGGAAGTAGTTGACCAAGTAAATTGGGCTTTTTGAGGCCTCTGCCTGATTGGATTTCAGTGACATTTTGCCTGGCCCAATCAGTCCCAAACATCAAAATTAAGAGGGAGATTTCCTTTCTTGTACTTTGGAGGGACGTCCCTTAGGGACTGATCACACGGTTACATCTTTCTATATCCCCCCACGCTTCAACACGATCGCATTTCTCTTACTAAAATTAAAAACTCTCCAGTGCAGAATCCCGAAACTCAAATTTTCACTCTGGTAAAAAAAAAAAAGAAACTCAAATTTTCACTGATCCATTAATTCTCGGTGCCCTGACATTTACTCAATTTCACACAAAACCGCCGCTTCTTCTCATTCTCCTGTTTTTGGTACGAGACGCAGAATGTCAGCCACTTGCTCATCATCTAAGAAGAATATTCCCCTAGCAAGAGGAAAGATCAAAGCTGAAATTTTTAATAGCATTTTCAACTCAGTGCTCTCTGCTGTCTTTGCAACTTGGGCATTCTTTGAAAGTCTTTCCCAAGGGGAAGCGTCAGAGAACCATTGATATGCACTTGTAATAAACAATAATGGCAAAATGGTGCGTGTATTGGTGAATAGAAATTTTCTTTAATGAGTATATTCGTGATGTGCCCCTTATAAACAATAGCAGCAAAAAGACACTAACCATTGCGCCATCGAATAAATATTCCCTTTAATGGCAGAAAAATTGGGTGCCCCTTTTGCAGTTTCCAAGTCTTTTTTCCTTTCTTTCTTTCTTTGTTTTTTTTTTTTTACCTAGCCACCCTTGTCTTTGAAAATTACATACATAAATTATATAGCCGAGGCCATGCTATTTAACATGGACGTGGCAGCGGAACACCGATAAGGCGACGACTTATTGGATTGGGCTGAGAGTGGCCCATATTTAACTAACCCAAACGAACTAAAGCCTGCTCTAGCTATTTTCTTTTTTAATATATTTTCTATTTCATTGTAAATTTACGAAATTGATCCCATTTATTTTATCTAATATTTTTCTACTTAAGCTATTTTACATTTTTATTCTTGCTTAATTTTTTACCTCAATATTTCTTAAATTTTCCAACTTCATTAATTTAACACGTCTGACTTGGTTGGGACCGTAGCTTCCAATTCCATATCCTCTCTATATGCCCAATATTACGTACTCAGGTAAACAACTATTATTGGAGAGATCCCGAGTGAGTGATCCATTAATTCTTCGTCCCCAAGTCACTGAGTCACGGCTCTAACGAATCGCTCCCATCTTCCATTTTAAAACACCCCCACCCAACTCACACTTCAGATCACTCCTCTCCCTCTCTTCTTCTGAACGCAGCCACCTTCATTCACTGCTCTGCCAGTTCTCTTCACACATCTAAGCTCCACCACTATTCCTCACTTCCCCCGCCCTTTCTATTAATCGCTTCCATGGACGGCCCCAAATCCGACAACCACACCGTTCAGTCCCTGCCTCCCCGACGAGGCCAGATCAAGGCCAGAATATTCAGGTCTATCTTCAAGTCCGCCAAGGTACTTGCTTGTTCCTCTGCTGGCCACCGTCGCCGCGCCGAAGATGAGGGACTTCCTCTCTCCTCTCCCTCCCTTGCAACGCCAATTTCCAGTGGCTACAATACAGATTCTTGATTTGCCACTCCTGATTTTTTCCCTCTCTGACGAGGTCGATGCTCCATCGATCTCAGTTTTCGTGTTGAGTTCCTGAGAAATTATGCAAGAACTGGCAGTTCTGGATATTGATCCTCTGTATATACGGAATTATGCAGACAGACCCTGTTGTAATTGGATTTCTACGCGTGTATTGGTTGTATAAACATTATTTCGTTTTTTTTAATCTCTTGTATCTGCTCATTACCCATCAAAATTTTCCCAGATGTTGATGGATCACGGTGTGATTTTAGTTGAAAATGGATATGGGGATGCCCCTTTGAACTTTTTCGTGGTTACTGTGCTCAGAGTTGGGTGAGTTGACCGATTCGCCTCGATTCTGATGATGCAGACGCAAATATTCCCCCTTCTCTCAAGAGTTCTCTGCTCATTCTGCTTATTTATCTGTTTATGAAATCTTAGCTGGAGACAGTCAATGGAGTCTTGTGGCGAACGGTTCTTCGAAAATTTAAGATTTTTTTTAAAAACCATTTTCATGCTTCCTTTGATTTCCGCAATTTGACGGACAGCGAAAGAAGTAAAATGTGCTTTTTTGGGATGTCGTCAGACTGGGAATTTCAAAAAGAAAAAAAAAGAAGCTATTTATATGACTTCAATCCTTAAGTACATGTAACTGTGAGCAGGCCGAAAAAGAAAAAACCTTAAATACGTGTAGTGTGTATGTGGACTACGGTTGTTAAAAATAAAAATAAAAATAAAAAGCCGTTTATCCGTTGGGGGACTGTTTCCTTTTCGCTGGGGAAGAATTCAACAGTCGTTGAGTCGATCTTTGGCTTCTCGCAGGGGATGAGATTGTTTAAGCAATAAAACACATCCAGTTGGCGTCACCCTGCCCGTATCGATCACTTGTCCCCCCCCCACCCCGGGTTGCCGAGAGAACCAGCTTGCATTAATCAAATCCGGTCTCAAGAAACGAACATAACAACCAAATAAATAACAGTAAAAGCATTTTCGCTTGTCTATACTGGACAGGTCGGAAACAAAAATCTGTGGGCCTCAGATTGAAGGTGTATTTGCACCTGAAAGATCATATTTTATCTGTAATCAGTGGATGTAAGAAGCTACTACGTGGATCACAGTATTTCATAATGCCCCGTGTGAGTATTTCAAGTTAGGAAACAAGAATGAGCAAAGATTCAATACCAGTTAATTGTCACGCTGCGATCAAAACGAAGATTAAAAATGTTTATTAATCACCATCATTGGATTCCCATAAAAATTTAATCTTCTTTTATTATTTATATACGCTGCAACTGCTTCATGTGTGGACAAGGCACAAGCAGGACTTGACCATTCAATATATGTCATCTTAACCTTTGCTTTTTTCTGTTTGTCCAGTAACAAAAATCCAGTTTTGATACTCTGGTGTTTTGAAGAATTCCTGCCAGGTTTTTATATTTTTCTCTCTCATTCATAACTTTATTTAATATCGTAAATATAAAAAAAATTAATTTGAGACTGGTCTAATAAGTTAATAATTATTTTTTAAGTTTTGATTAATTAAATAAAGTGACTTATACGTTGAATCAAAAATAGTACTCCTCCGGTCCTTATTATAAGACTCAATTTGACTTTTTATTTGGTCCTAATTATAAGACCCAATCCATTTTGTCTCTTATATTTATGCATTTTTTTCCAAGATAATCCTTCTAATAATGATAGTTTTAGCCAATATACTTAATTAGCAAGGATATTTTAGGAATGACAACACTTATTTATTATAAATAACCAACTTAACTTACTTCCTTAATTTTCTCAAATAAGTCAATTGGGTCTTATAATTAGGACCGGAGGAGTATTTTTGAAGGAGGGGTCATCCAATCCACATAACTATTACTATAGTATGACTATCATAATGTTAATAAACCATGGCGTCTTTTATAATGAAGTTACAGAAGTTTACTTTTGTTTAATGCATAAGATATGGCAAACGAACATGCTCTTTTAGTCTTTTATGTGCAGACCGGGTCAACGGCAAGTTAAATGCATTCATCTGTGGTTCTTAATATAAAAATAGATTTGATTTTTATCTTATTATAAATATAAGACTTTAATATACTATGTTTCTTATACTTATTTAAGGTAATCCTTATAATATTGATAGTTTTAGCCAATATATTTAATCAGTAAGGATATTTTAAAAAAGATAATACCTATTTATCATAAATAACTAATTTAACTAGTTTTTTAATGTACTCAAATTTGTCAACTAACTCTTATATTAGAAACCGGAGGTAGTATTTAATAATTATAAACTTTTTTCTGTTGTTTGACCGGCTATAAACCTTATGATACAGCTGTAGCATTTGACGTCTGTGGGACCTGATAGTCGTTATGATGCTCTTATATGTTCATTATTAATTTCAACAATAGCATAATAATAACTTTAATAATTCAAACCCATTAAATACAAAACACTGACTATTTTATCTCTTGTATTTATCCATTGTCATTGTTACAAATATAGTTCTACCCATTATACTTTATCAGCAAATATATTTTAAAAAAATAACATATATTTATTATAAATAACTAATATAACTGATTTTTTTATTATATTTAAATCAGCTAACTAACTCTTGTACTAGTATACTACTACAAAGGACAGGATATATGCAATTTGGAAAAACGAGTGTTTATTTATGTTTTCTTGACTTTTTTAAAAATAACGCGGCCCCTGGAGAAAACAGAAAACCGACCACGTCTTGCGCTTGAAAATTGAAATGATTCGGTCCGGGGTGCCTTGGTGACTAAGAAAATCTGATTTGAGAATACGTCACGGCTTTCGTCACTGAATGAAGTCAGCCAATGAGCGAACAAAGAAACAGAACATGTTTTTTGGTTTTTTCATATCTTGTGTATTCTTCGTATTCTAGTTCCATTTCCTCTCATCTGTAGTCATTTACTTGTATTTATGCATATGAGAGGATATCTTTAAATTCAGGATAATAAGTTCCGGTCAAAAAAAAAAAATTCAGGATAATAAGCTCTTCGATGGCCGGGGAACAAGCTTTGATGTTATACATTTCCATGATAAAAAATACTCCTCCGGTCCCAATGTAAAATCTAAGCCATTGATTTGAATAAATTAAGCATGTTAGTTAAATTAATTAATGTGATATATTTTTTTAAAAAAATCGTAAGCATATTCTTATATCAGTTCTTATTCAACTTCAACTACTTCATCCGCATCCACGCACACATATGCTCTATGCATATGCATATTCATAAAACAGTCACGAAGTATTATAATTGCATCAGGGTCAGAGCCCACCAATTCTTTGCCGAAGAGGCTTAGAAGGCCCACATGATGTGGGCCAATGGGCCAAAACGGGTCGTTTGGGCCGGTGTCTTTCCTGGGGCTGGGTCATTTATGGGCCACTGTCCCATCTATCCGCGTATCTGCAATTTTTGGTGATGACTACGTGTTTGTTTTCGCGTAGGAACTCGGACAAGTCTTCATAGTTTACTCCGTCGTCTCGTTCCCACTATGGTCTGTGCTCTGCAGTCCACGCGAGATTTGAATTGGAGATTTGAATTTCAAAGTAACGCATCCAATTTCATGGTGGATTTCCCACATCTTCAAAAGCTAAAGGCACTCAACGGGCTCCGTCAAAGTCCCCCGACGGTCCTACGCTCCCTTCCTTCTTCCTTTATATACCCACTACTCACCCTCCTTCCCCCTTTAACATTCCCCTTTCACTAAAAAGCTTCCTTTCAACCCCTAACACATGGAAAATTCTGAACCCCTCCCGATCAAATCCATGGCGATTCCCTTTCATGGAGGCAAATACGTGAGATTCAACATTCTTGGCAATCCTTTCGATGTTTATGCCAAATATGCGCCTCCTATACAGCCTGTCGGACGCGGCGCTTACGGCATCGTTTGGTATTACTTCATCTCATCCATCCGTTGGTATACTTTAATTTGTCTATCCCCGTTGATCTTTCTGATTGTTAGTGCAGCTGTGCGACGAATTCTGAGACTAAGGAAGAGGTTGCGATTAAGAAGATAGGGAACGCATTCGACAACAGGATCGACGCCAAGAGGACACTTCGTGAAATCAAGCTTCTCAGTCATATGGATCATGACAACGTATGGCTCTTTTACTCTCTGATTGTACTTGCTTCCCTTTTCCCATCTTGTATCATCCAACTATGACAGCATATGCTTGATTTTTCTGCCTCTGTGCATGAGACACTAGGTTGCAATATCTGTTTGAAATGACGGCTTTGATTGCACCTGAACTTTGTAGGCTATGTCTTGTACATGACTCTCTTCAATGGTATTGTGCAGATAATTAAAATTAAGGACATCATACGGCCGCCAGAGAGGCAAAATTTTAATGATGTTTACATTGTGTATGAATTGATGGATACTGACCTACACCAGATCATTCGCTCTCCCCAGGATCTCGCGGATGAGCATTGTCAAGTGAGTATCTTGGAATCTTGCGAATGTAATTCTTACCGTATAAAGTTGAGATGACGGATTGCTAGCTTTATTTTTTCCTCAATTAATTCACTGATTTTGAACTCAAGAGATTCGGTTCGTAAACAGAATATTGTAAAAGACTCCAGCTTATGCTGAATGTTAAATGTCATTGCAGTATTTCCTATATCAGCTCTTGAGAGGATTGAAGTACATACACTCTGCAAATGTGTTGCACCGAGATTTAAAACCAAGCAACTTACTCCTCAACGCAAACTGTGATCTCAAGATATGCGACTTTGGGCTGGCCAGAACTACCTCTGAGACAGACTTTATGACAGAATATGTCGTGACTCGTTGGTATAGGGCCCCTGAATTGCTATTGAATTGTTCAGAATATACTGCAGCTATTGATGTATGGTCCGTTGGCTGCATTTTGATGGAGATAATTAGAAGGGAGCCTCTATTTCCGGGCAAAGACTATGTTCAGCAGTTGACGCTTATAACAGAGGTATTTTTCTTCTCCCCGTTGACAATTTGAATTCTTAACATTCTGAACCTTTTGGTAGACAATAGGAGTGCCGGTAACTAGTAAGTGAAGGTCCCGGTTGGGTAAAATACTGCTGAACACAGTCCTCATAGTTATCTTCATCAATCAGCTCCTAGGTTCTCCAGATGATTCAGACCTTGGATTCTTGCGAAGCGATAATGCAAAGAAGTACGTTAAACAGCTCCCACGTGTTGAAAAGCAACCCTTCGCATCCAGGTTTCCTGATGTGTCGCCGTTGGCAATTGATCTTGCGGAGAAAATGCTGGTTTTCGATCCGTCCAAACGCATAACTGGTACGCCTCTTTTAGTTTGATAATCGTTTCTATCATTCGTTCATCTCCTTGAATTGTATTGTATGTCTGGACAGTGGAAGAAGCGTTGAATCACCCGTATTTGTCAAGTCTTCATGAGATCAACGAGGAGCCCATTTGCCCAACTCCTTTCATCTTTGATTTCGAGCAGACGACTTTAAGCGAAGAAGATATAAAGGATCTCATATGGAGGGAGTCTCTTCACTTTCATCCAGATGAGATGGCGGAATAGTCCAGGAAAATCGGTCCTTTGCTCTTAATGTTTGGTTTTATAAAATATCATATACGAGTTTGGAACTGTGTGGAGAGATGGTGAATGCGATGTTGTAATCTGTATAGTGAGAGTGAAGAGGGAGATAGGTTCACCCGGGATGCAAGTTTCTTTTTCTTATTTTTTCGCTCCTTTTATTTTTCGAGCTTTTGCACCGTCTCATTTTGGTTGACTGTCTGTCTTGCTGAAGCGAGGGTTATATGCCCCACAACCCTTTAGCCCATGGCTTCTCATTGTAGAAAACCAAATGCAGCAATGCCTAAGCCACAATAGTGGTTTTTTGTTTGGTGCTCTTATTGGTTTCTTGTCTCTATCCGTTGACTTCTTCTCTCTCCTTTTTTAAGGGGCATATAAATCCAGTAGTAACGTTGATTCAGATTTGCAATGGCTGTGACACTTGGCGTGTGAACTTGTACGCTCCCTTTTTTAAAACATGGTAAAGAATTACAGAGGATGGTGGAACGTATTGGCTATTGATTTTCCTTTTTCTTAATTTTTTTTAAAATCTTGATATGCACAATCGGTTGAGATGAATGAAAAAAAATGTTCAAATAAGAATTATAGTTACAGTAAGTTTCACTTACACGTTAATCCATAGCATTTACACATCCTCTAATGTCTTGTTAGAGGAAGGACCTAGTAGCAATTAATCTCTTCATTTGAGACCTACTGTAATTCTTTTCATAATAAATTTATGAAAAAAAAGGGTTACATACCCCTAGTAAAACTTTGATATAAATAATCATTATTAGTAATGATAACAAAAACACATCGAGTAATAAATAGGGAAAATTGCAAAAAAAGACCTTGGAATTGCAAAAACGCAGATAGGGACCCTTGACAACTTCACTTTGGGTTTTGACAACTTCAGGGCATATTATTCTTGTCAAAATCCAAAGTGAAGTTGTCAAGGGTCCCTATTTGCGTTTTTACAATTCCAAGGTCTTTTTTTGCAATTTCCCCTAATAAATATCTCAACTTAATATTAACGTATATAATAAAATCAATTACTCTCCAGTCCTAAATATAAAACCCCTGTACTAGTATGTATGAAGATATCATATTTAGGACCGGAAGAATACTTGGTTTTTGAATTTATTAGAAGGAAGATCGCCTTTAGTATCTTTAAGATTGTCTTGTCCATTGTCATGGCAGTTACTCATGGATTTTTTTTTTTTTTTGGGGGCCAACAATTATCTTCAGATCCAATTCTGACACTTGTGCAAAGCCAATCTGCGGAGTTGTGATGTAAACTTGTAATCATCAAAGTAATGCCACCGGCTACAAAGTTTTCACGTTAATAGTGACATAGTAACATCAATACAGACTAGGGATGCACCGAAGATGTATTGCATATCTACATGCTCGTTTCGTGAGCCTTTCAATTAAACTAAGATCGATGCTCATCAATGTTAGTTGTGAAATTTTCACCGCAGTGTTTGTTGAGAGGTTCGCCACTACTCCCAACTCGCATTCTATACAAGCAAGATCTACAAGATCAATGTGTGGTGTAGTGTACTATGATTGCCAGATGACAGACTAAATTCCTTTCCCAAAGGCTTACCCTATACCAAGTCTCAACAAACTCCTAGCTCCTACTTAAATGTTTAGAATATGATCACTTGTTTAGGTTGGCTCCCGAGTTTGCCGAGAGCCTTATCCAATGCTGTCTTGAAATGGTCAAAGGGAACCAGTTCCATCCTGCAAAGAGGGTGGACAATATATCAAATTGATCCGTTGACACAATGAGGAACATCAAGCGAACAGTTCATGCAAAGAAATAATAAAATCCAAGAGCTAATTGTTAATTTACAATTTGAATTCGGTAGGCAGAAGACATACTCATATTTCAACTTCCCATCTCGCACAAGACCCAGAAGCCTGTCTATCATTTTTCTGCTCTCTCCAGCTTTATCTGCAGTTATCCACTTCTGCAACCAGAAACCCCTCAGGGAAAGATCCTGCACATATGTAGTTTTAAAATTCAGTTACAAATTATAAGCCAGAGCAAGATTCTATAGTCTACCAAAGCATACAGGCACATAATATCGATAACTCAATTCGTCATAAACAAAAGTAATCAAATAGGAGGATATTCCAAGATGAAACTCTATTCTGACTCTTGGAACGCCTTACATCTATTGTCAACAGAATGTGACCTCTCACACCCTTTGAGAGAGGAAATTGCGGACATAAGATTCATCATCTTCTCCAACAGGGATCTGGAAATTCATCATGCTTATAGAGAGACAATTATGTGTGCTGACTACCTAGCGAAGAATGCTCATGGGACGTCCAGGGAGTTGAATCTGGTTCATATACCCCCGGCCTTTTGTTTGGATCAAATGTATCATGATTTAGGAAATAGCTTAGGATCTCTGTCTCCTAGGAGTTAGTCTGATGACTTAGTTTTACTTTGAAGCTGAGTTTGCCCTGTTATTAATTAGAGGAAAAAAAACGTAATCAAATAGGAGAATGAAGAAAGTACGTGGAAGTTATTAACCTTAAATATGAAGGATGAAGTTGACACTGTGATAGGCTTCTTAGACATTCCACCATATGTCACCATTGTTCCTCCCTGTCTGCAAGGCATAAAATTACTTAAATTCAAGAAAGAATACTTATTTCAACAACACGAAAGAGTTGCAACTCTTTAACCAGCTTTCCATGTTATACCTCAAAAATTTGAGAACCAGGGAAGCTGAATTCCCACCAACGCAGTTGAATCCCAATGAAGGTTCAGGCATATCACCCTATCGTGTCATGACCAAAAAGAAAATCGCTCTATAATATCAATGAGATGTAAAGTAAACCATTTGACACTCATAAAGGCATTAATTCTACAAATAAATTTTATAAACGACGCGCAGTAAAAATAATACTTGTGTGATGCTCTAATAGGAGTGCAAAAAAATGAAAGGGGAGGAGGGAGGCAAACAATTTATCTATACTTGACGCATGATTTGACACATTGTCAACTTCTAGCCACTCCTACCATTTTCACTCTTACAAACCACACAGAGTCTAAGGAATGCCATCACAAACGGTACAGGTCGAAATGTATCCAGACTACTCTTCTACATACCTGCTTTTCAGTTGGGAAAAAAGATAATAACTATTATCAACATTCAACTGAATAAATTAACGTTTATTCCAGTGATAAGAAGCCACCAACCAAATCAACAATGATATGTCAAGACTCGGAAGATACCAAGAGACTCTTGACGTTCTTCACTTCCAACTGGCTCTCAGTATAAACTTCATCAGCTCCCAATTTCTTAAGTTTTTCCTTTACTTCATCAATCCCTGCCCTGCCAAGAATTGAGTTGGCGTGCAAGAATAAGACTCCTCATAATTATTATTTCCAACAGCAGAGGAAAAAAAAGCAAGAAATTTCAACTTCTGGTTTTAATATAAGATAATGCAATAAAATTAGGACAGAATAAGCTTCGATCTCAATGTTTTAGCTAAGCTTCAACAAACGTTGACATTCAGAAGCTCATAATACCTACAATGAACCATCAAATCAGTACCTGTCCCTTACTATGTTGATGTTGTGAACACCCCGAGATTGTGCAATCTGAATGACGCACTTACCAACCATGCTTGTAGCCCCATTTTGCACAATAGAATCTCCTGTTGGTATCCACGATACGAAGTTCAATCAAGCATCAATTACTCAACTCCACAATGAAAATTTATTGAATTTGTAGACAACTGCAGTACCTGGATTCAAAGTAGTGTAATCTTCAAGCATCCTCAGGGCAGTCAAAGGATTGACAGTAATTGTAGCAGCATATTCTATGGGCACATCCTTATTTATTTTATGCCACACATTCTGATCTTTGACAATGTATGTTTGCCATGTCCCTGTGCCAGAGGAAAATCAAGTACCTTTTGATACGATCAGAGAACGCAAAGGGTTCAATGGGATGTTTCTACATTCCAATTAGAGAAGAAAATATGATTTTCTCAACCTCTTGACACATGATATGCTTTTTGAACCAATTTTGTGCGTATGAACTGAAGATATTTGAACCGGGCAGTTTTTTAGATTGCCAGTACGAAGTCTTCTAATCTGCTCAGGTTGCAATTGAATTCGAGTTATAGGAACGGGGACAAGCGGCGTCAGTGCATTTATTTCCAATTCTATGACCTCAGAGCGACTTAGAATAAAAGCTTAAATTCGTGTAACACGGACAATAGCAGGCATACTAACTCATAAAAAGGTCTAATTAATAAATTTTAGAATCATATTTATTAATCGAATATGAAAGAAATATCAAATGGTGAAATGAGCGAGAGAGGCGCACCAAAAGAAGGTGGAGAAGGAATAACCCAATCACCAGGAGATAGAGCTGTAACTGCAGAGCCCACTGAATGCACCTCTCCGATGCCTTCATAGCCACCAATAGCTGGTAGTGGCGGTCTCACAGGATACACACCTTCAAGTAAACACCATATTATTCCAAAGTCGTCCATTCGATGAACGAACCCTAACACAAATAGTCATTATGGAAAGCAAAATAACGTAAAATTAGTAGCAGGATAGCAAACCTTCAATCCTATTGATATCGGAGGGATTGATAGGAGCAGCAAGCATCTTGACGCACACATCATTCTCTTTGATTTCAAAGGGAGGAAGGCCTATCAACTTGGTGACGGAGTCAGGCGAGCCGTGAAGCTCGTAGACAACAGCCTTGGAAGGTGGCGATACGGCGGATGAGAATGCTCGCACGCTTTGGGATTGGGCACCATAAGTTAACTTCCGTGTTAAGCCGAAGAGCAAAGATGATCCTTTTCCAGCTTTCCCACCCAGCGATCGCCACAATGCCATCACTCTCAGTCTGTGCTTCTCTCTCTAAGGATTCTTCCGGACAAATTCTCCACCCCGCTCAGCTCAGAACTTAATCAGCAGATCACTGCTCAGCTACAAAATATGTGTGGATCTCCATGTTAAGAGTAGCCTGCAAGGAAGGTGATCGTCGCTCATTTCAAAACTTCTATTTGGTACTTTCCATCTTTAAAATGGGTTAAGGAGGCCCGTTAGTCCGGATGGGACATGCTATTGTGATGGGCAGCACAGCATGGGATGTGTTTTTGAAAGCTTGGGCCTACTTTCTTGTTTCGTGTTCTGGGCCAACGCCCTTGAGGAAAAACTCTGAGAGATTTGTGTTGCAACAAGTGTTGGTCTAAGTACCAATAGAATTTGGATCTAACAAAAAGAGTTAGTTTCTCACAGTATGATGAACTGAAATTTAAACTCCTACTGTAATAGGTACCCACATTTAGTGCCAGTTAGTGTCTTGAATATGATTGCCTCCAATATGATGATACCTATGCTTTAGCCAAAAAAAAAGTGTTGGTCTAGGCGGGAGGGATTTGGACACCTTAAGCATCATATTTTAGGTTCGATATTTTGAGGTGATATGTATAGAAAAAATATTGTTGGGACCTAATAGTATCTCGAGAGATTAGTCTCTTACTGTTCAAGTGAGGGGATACTCTGGACAGAAGAGGGGAAAAAAAAAGCGGATTTGAAACTTGAGGCTGGTACTGTTGAAAACTTAAACGGACTCATCGTTGATTGCTTTTGGGAAGTTAGTTCAGATGAACTGGATCGCAAAATTCTGTGATGATGGTGTGTAATGCGTGGGTGCATTGCGAGTTTGAAGAAGGCCAATGACGCGGGCACAGAAACTGAAACATATATTGAAGGCAAATAAACCTTCATTCTGAACGCCATCCTAGTACAACACGAGTCAAAAAGTAAGCACGCAGGAAAAATATTATAGTACTCCTCCGGTCCTAATTATAAGACCCAATTGACTTATTTGAGGAGATTAAGGAAGTAAGTTAAGTTGGTTATTTATAATAAATAAGTGTTGTTATTCCTAAAATATCCTTGCTAATTAAGTATATTGGCTAAAACTATCATTATTAGAAGGATTATCTTGGAAAAAAATGCATAAATATAAGAGAGAAAATGGATTGGGTCTTATAATTAGGACCAAATAAAAAGTCAAATTGGGTCTTATAATAAGGACCGGAGGAGTACCAATTTATGTGAACATGTTTATAACGCCCGAATAAATACTTGTGAGTACAGTTCCTAGGAATGGAAGAGAAGCTCCTAGGAAACACCCAATATTTTATCTCGTCAACTTAGCCAGCTCGTGTTCTGCTGCCCCCAACCTGACAAGGTCAGTGTGGGATTATCACATGGTCAAAAAGTTTCTCGAAGAAATATTTTTGATGAATAGAGTGAACGCACTTGCAAGTTGCGACGGAAAATAATAATAATAATAATTATTATATATTTTGTCAATTACAGGTTTAGAGAGGTCACTAACTGATTTTGTGTAATCTGTATGAAAAAATTGTTAATAGATTTGAATATATGGTACTGCTGACTCCTGATATACGGGTAAAACTTGTTGGACGCAGGACAGATTAAGGGTATTTGGGGTTAGTTAGCCAACCTAATATTATTTATTCCAGCTTCCTATCCTACCCACATCGTCCAATGCAGCTCTTCCTCACAGCTCACGCCTCGCTATTCAATTTTTTTAACCCAAACCAAAAAAAAAAAAGGGCAACCGGACAGCGATTGATTTCTCATGCCCCAACATTCTCATTGGTCCGCTGTTCCTTGCGGTTTGACCGTCTTGCCCCACCACTTTTCCCACCCTAGAAAATGCACGGACTTACCCGCTGTCCTCTGGGCCCACATCAATTTCGAATGGATTAAAGGCAATGTGGGCCGCCCTATACTTCTTTTATTTATTTAATTTTTTAAAAATGAAGGGGAAATTAGAATTAGTTCTATGTTGACCCTCTAGGAAGATCCATGCCGTTCAACGTGGCGCACATGCTCTTTTTCATTGGCCATCCTCTGCCTCCACAACCCTCCCTCTTGTCTGTGCGCCCCCTTCCAAATTATGGGGATGAGAATTTGTTTACGAAATGAGGCGTGTAATCCACACAAAATAAAAAGGGGCCAAATTAAATTCGGATTCTGGAGCACCCCCATTTAAGCGGCCATACTGGAGTAGGGTTGATGGATAATGCAGAGTTTTGCACTTGGGGTTTGTAGAATCACAAGGTTGCAATTTGAATATCTGAGTTTCACTTCAACTAACTAAAACACCGGTTTTACAAATAACAGGGCCGGTGTATAAACTTCCAATCAATAATGCCCCGTTTGGTGTGCTGGAACTGAGTCTGAAGAATTGGAAGTGGAAGTGGAATCATGATTTTTGCTTGTTTGGTACCATGGAACCCACTTCTTCAGGAACCCACTTCCATCAAAAATGATGGAACTCAGTTCCAGGCGCAACTCGGGGAACTGACTACACTTCCATGGAACCCATTTTATTTTCCCTTTTTACCCTTGAAGCTTTCAGCCGAACAACCTTTGAGATTCCACTTTCAAGGTTCCCTGGCGACAACCTTCATCCGCGACGGCAATGGTGAGGTAACAACATTCACTCGCGGTGGCTACGACCTTCACCTATGACGGTAACGATGCTCATTCGCGACGGTAACGGTGCTCATTCGCGGCAACCTCCAAGGTTCCAAGTGCTTTGATTTTGATTTTAAATCAAAGAAGGATGCAATGAGAAGAAGCTTGCAAGTACTTCGATTTCAATTTCATTCTCAGATAGGTGACGACATTCATTGGCGGGATTTTTTTTCTTGCTTGAGTTGAAATTAGATCTTGTGGAAAGTTAGATCTAGTTGCGGAGGTCTGGAAATGGTTGTTTCTAGTTCAGGTTCAGCTTGGACCGTGGAAAAATTTTATCATTATCGTCGTTGGTTGAACTGGAAAGCGCAAGGAAGAAGAAGACTATTTTTTATTCTAGTATCTGATTTCCTTTTCTATTGCTTGATTTGGTTTGATTTCTTGTTTATGGGGTTCAGTTTCTTGTAATCATCCTCCATGGGTGCCGGAGGTTGACGGCGGTCTTGGGGCATCGCTGTTTTGGGTGAAGACGAATAACGAATGACAGTGATCAGAAATTTTTTTGTGTTGATGGCTGATATTTGTATTTGGATTTGATTTATATATTGCTTGGATTATGATTGAGTTTGGATTAATTGTTTAATGGTTGATGAACTATCACCAGCGATGGACGATTTCTTTCCGGTGAACACCGGTCGTGACTGTGGGAGTGGGTTTTTTTTTTTTTCCCTATTGAGGGTATTTTAGTATTTTTACAATATAAATATATATTTTAATTAAAAATTATACCCCACTTCCACTCTCATACCAAACATGTTTTAGAACCCACTTCCATTTCCAATTCCACTTCTAGTTCCACTTCCAGTTCCAGTTCCACTTCCATCAAAAACTCTTCCATTATACCAAACGAGGCATAAGACTACCTAACACTTAGTCTGTAATTTAATAGGGTTTAAATTTGGACCGACAATTAACCCTAATCATTACCGAATCATCCATGTATAAGCATGTTTTACTCTCAATTCTCAAATACCATATGCAATCCTTAATATAATAGCTAAGAGCTAGTTTGATTTTTAACTTGGTTCTCAATATAAGATCCAAATCCACTTTGTCTTTCATATTTATCTTTTTTTTTTTAACTAATTCTTATAGTAGCTGTACATATTAAGGTTTCATTAAATGGTACTTTTAACTAATACAAATAATGAGTAAGGGTGTTTTAAGAAAGACAATACCTATTTATTACAAATAACTAACTTAATTAATTTTCTTAATATCTTTAAATTAGTTAAGTACGTACGGCTAGTTTCTTACTTTCTTTTGCTGATAAACAACAAAACTTAATGAGGATAATTTTGCAGAAGGAGTAGGAATAATCACTTTGAGTCTTTGAGCACTGATACTACTGGCAGCCTCATCTTCCTGGCCGGTCCGAGGGGGATGGTTTTATATATATATATATATATATAGAAGAAGGTGGGTGGGCGCCATAAACATAATAGAGCATTTGCCTTCACCGAGCTATTGGTGATTGATTAATCATAGATTACCTTTATGCACACTCACTCTAATCATGGCTCACTACGCATACATGCAATTGGCTTCCCATTCAACGGATACCCCAAGTCACCATCCTCTTTAATCACTAAAGTGCAGTACCCACTTCCTGCTCTTATAATATATTTAATTAAATTACGCTAACGAACATTTGATCCATCCATATCAAATCAATACCATCATTTTCGTACCTCAGACGATTATTTAAATATTTTCGACTGTTCAAAGTACGATTTTTCCCCCGCCCCATCGAAACCTGTAGTCACGAAGTTAATTTCATTCCCTATCACCATGGTACATAGGATATTGTGTTGCACTTGATTAGATATAGCGAATTTAGCATCCCAAACTATTAAAAAAAGTAGATTGTTGGGTATAAATGAAAAATAACAACATGAATTGTTGAATATATTAGGAAAGTAGTATCATCATAAATAAAATTAATATAGTATATACTTAAAATTAAGCTCTTGCTTAAAATAATGACGAGAAATACTTAATATATCATCATTAACTCAAATGTTTATTTTCTTTAATTAGGAAAAGGAGAATTTATATGAGGGACACGTATGGAAGTAGAATTTCTCTGCTAATGGTTCTGTAGCCTATTAATATATATAATTTCCTTGTAAGTTGGGATCGAGTTGTGTGAGTCCCATTTGTCGTCTTAAATGATCATTAGTGCATGCTTCCTCTGATTCAAAGAAGGAGAAGAAGAAGCTCTACGATATCTGGTCTCTTCTTGTTAAATCATAGACGGCCGTTCCTGATGAATTATTAGTAAATATCCATTAGCAGAGTGGGAAACCGATATTTGTGCACTAAAATACAAAAAGAAAACTATAGTCACTCATTGAATAGGAAATGCAACACATAGGGAGCAAAAGAAAGCAAGGAATACAAGAGAGTGAAGTCGAAGTTGGTCAACCTCCCATTATTAATCGCTAAAATTAAAAAAAAAAAATCAGTTTCATACTATCATCCATATGATATAGCCTAACTGCCCACGACTCTCAATTTGTCCGCTCTAGCCTTTATGACGTCCCATGCACAGAGCACACAACACACACAGCCACACACACTTGCAGAACGAATATTACTTTTTCTTCGACAAGGACATTATGTGCATGCACACTTGGCTCTATATTTACATGTTTCTTAAAAGTTCTTAAAATAATGCAGATAAAACTGAGAGGAGACGCATGGCGAGATGGAGATGGTGGGGGGAGGCTAGCTGATGGATCCAAAATCGCAGGATTGACCTCAAAGCAGACGACACGTGTATGGATATGATAACCCGAAATGTCTTGTACGAGAGATCATGTTTATTTGAAAACCGTGGCAACGTTTGAATGGAAGAGAGTTCAATCCCAATTCTGATCACGTCTCTTTCAAAAAACCCTTCCTTCCGCTTATATATTTTATTACTAATCCAATCAGATTATTCCGCCTCGTCTCATTTTCCTGCCTTATCACTCTGGTTTCCTTTGTTTTGGGTCATCCCCTCGTCTTTAATTTCTCATTACTTCTTCTCCCACGCGTAATATTTTAATTAAATGCTGGAACTTTCTAGACCACCCTGGTGATGAGTCCTCTTTCTTTGCCATTTTCTTTTTGGGTTGGCCGGTTTTTCTGTTATTTGTCTTCATCCTCACGTTCTTTAATTAGACTGCAAAATGACACTCCCGCTAATTAATCTAAAATTGTCTATTAATAAAACCAAAATCCCTCTACATATGTTTTTTTCCCTTCCACTCCATGTCATGCCCAAACGAAGATTATATAGGCAGTTTTTGGTATGGCAACCTTTTCAAGTGAAATCCACTTATAAGAGTGAAGTTTCTCAAGCTAGAATAATTATGATAATGAGCCGCAGCAGTTTGGAAATAATTATTTTTCTGTGAACGTATTGCAGATAGCGAGGTTTTCTACAACTTCTGAAGATATATTGATATTCATGTTTTTACGCGGGCGTAGATTTTTAGTGTAATAATTTAAAGAGCTTTGTTTTCTTTCAGAAAATATAATTAATTAAATACCTTGTTTTCTATGGAACTCTTCCGGGGATTTAAGGATGAAGTAATTAAGAAGTTATTTCGAATGCCTCTTTCTCTTCCTACTCGAGAATGGGAAAAATAAAAAATGCATAATAAATAATACTCCTTTGGTCCTAAGTATAAGATCCTTATATATAGTACAAAAAATATCTTATATTTAGGATCGAAAGAGTAATTTGTTTGGAGATAACACACAGGGTTAAATGGCGGGGATTGAACAATTATTGAAACATGTTACAAATAAAGAAGTAATTAACATAGCCAAAGGGAAAAAGGGGTAGATATAATGATGAGAAGGAGGAGGAATCCAAATTGAATTGCAAAAATAAGTAAAATGATGCCACTTCTCGGAATTTCTTATACGTAAATCTTCTTCTACATACGTACGCGGCCGATCACTGCTCACGCCTGTCTGTTTGTGTACGTGTTTGTGAGAGAGAATTAATTAGTGGCAGATTTTTTTTAAAAATTAATTAGGTGGGAGAAGAATTTAAAATAGGAGCCAAAGTCAAATATCAAATGAAACATTTTCAGTGTCCCACCTTACATTCCTGCTCAACATGATTCCGGCCAGCGCGCGCCGTGCTTTAATTATACATGGTGCTTAAACAAATTTGGCAGGCACGAAGATAAAATTAAGAATCATGGCAACAAAATAATAAGAAGATGAGATATTAAAAATAGAACAAAATAAATTATAAATAAACGTCATTTATTTATAGGTACGAATATAAAATATTAAGCATCTTGGCAATAACCATGTGTTTTGCTTTTAATATTTATCAAACAATGTAAATATTGTTTCATCCACAGCTGGGCAATACCGGCGACAATTTTATTTTTGGTAAAGAATACAGGTGACAAGTTAATTCATC
This sequence comes from Neltuma alba, assembly GCF_004799145.2. NCBI lineage: Eukaryota > Viridiplantae > Streptophyta > Magnoliopsida > Fabales > Fabaceae > Neltuma > Neltuma alba. The sequence goes on along the minus strand of NW_021633082.1, from coordinate 9,816 downwards.
AGCTCTTTCCAATACTTTATGAATATCTTCTAAGTTAGTTGGCAGTCAAATCTACCAATTTTAATTAAGTTGGTCGGCCTCATTTAATAAATTTATGTTCCACCATAGGTTACAGGTTTTCATTCATCCCCAGGCTGAATGATCCCCTGCGCACAGGCATGCAAAAACATAAAATATTCCCCTTATATGTTGTGTAAAATCGAAGAATTTTATTTACTGACTCCTATTGGTTTATACTTAAAGGATTAGTTATAATTTAATCCTCTCAAAGTTACCCGTAATTTATAGTCACGGATCTTTTTATAATCACCAACTGAGTTTAGAGACAAGAAGATTTATAAATATCACAACTCGACTGACAATTATAAAATTTTAACTTGCAAGTTTAAATTTTTTTATTTAACATGCAAATATAATGTTGTTGGAAATATCTACATTTAACTTTATAACCTAATTTTTCTTATCTTCTGTTAGGATGAGCATTTATGGTTAATTTTAAGAATTCAACTACTACTGAAAAAAAATACCCCCTATTTATGACAAACGCGTTCAACAGAAGGCAAAGTAAACATGCCAGTACTACTCGGTAAGTTGAAAACGGAACCAGTGATCCGGTATGGCCGAATTCATCTGAAACCGCCTAACGTTAATTAATTTGTTGGCAGTTCTCACCGGTGACGGCGCCGTCAAGGCCGCCGAGCTGGAACGCGTTCGGCTCCAATCGTTCCGTTAGGGGGCCGATGTGGAAGTGCGATGCGCGTAGGCAAGGTGGGCCCCACTTTCGGCGTCATCGCGTGGGCCCTAGTGAATGGTTCGAGACGTTGACCTTTCTTGCCATTTCATGGGAAGGAGATCGGACGGTTCAGAAGAGCGCGTTGGTGTGATCTGTACGCCACCGGCGGACTATACCTTCTACGAAAGACAAAGATCCATTGCAGTTGCGATGCACACCAGCTCGCACCAAATCGATGAACAGCAGCTGCCTTGCGCCACGTCAGCGTAGCAATGTCTGATAAAACGAGTAGAAGGCAGCTCAGCGTAGAGCCGAAAGAGTCCGTGAGCCGATGATATTAAACTAAAAGGGCTTGGCGCATTCAACCAACTCCGGAGCTGATTATGCCCCTCGTATTATGGAAATGACAGAAAACTCCAATCTCTTTTTCGTGGCGTCTCTTTATTAGCGAGTATAAAAATTTTTATTACAATTCATGCTCATCTCATGTAAACCCTGAAAACATTAAAGCACCAGGAACATCGCCCAAAACTTCAGAAGTGCCCCCTCTCTCTCCCCTGCTGTTTCTGCCCTCTCTTTCCTTCCAAGTCTTTGACACTCGATTGCCTGTATTTTCATGCTCTGGTCTCTGTTCTAGGCTTCGTTTTCTTGGCGCGCCTTAGACTGAGAGGGATTATGGGTTGCTTTTGTTTTGCAAAGAAATCAAGCAGAAAATCGCAGGCCAACGACTATAGCCAGAGCGCAAAGCCCAACAATCACACAGGTGCTGGTTAATTTTTTCGATGATCTTGATTTAATTTACTTGAATGTTCAGATAACACGCATTTGGCTAATCGACTGAACAAACTGATTACCCATTCTCTGTGATCATGGTGATCTTTATTTTTTCTTGTTTTCTGAGTAATCTACCTTTTTCTTTTTCCAAAGATTCTAGACATGGCTATGTCCTGAACTCATCAATGTTCATTCTTCCCGGCTCGTCGTATGCCATCTCTCTCAGTCCTTTTTTCTGGGTATGAAAATCAAGTGCACCTCCTTTGTTTTATTTTGGTGGAATGTTTCCCAGGAAAAAAAAAAAAACAGTTTTCTTTGGAAACGGAAAGAAAATTGTGAACTTGGTTTTTATGTAATTTATGTTCAGTATCAAGATTAATCGTGGTGGTCGGTGTTAACGTTCTCCTCTGATATTCCTAATCTTTCTCAGAAGTCATCGGATAAATTTTGACATCTATTGTCTATTTCGAAGTATTCATATAGGCCATGCTTCATTCTTCTTTCTCTCGGTCGCTTGCGTTTTTGAAAATACTCAAAGGGTAATCGAAAGTCGGGCTTGTCTTTTTGCACTTTGTTTACTTTTAAATTTTGATGGTTGTGGGTTCTCCAGTCATCTCGAATACAAGTCATTTCCTTTTTGATAAGTTGCATTAACTTGGACGCCTAGTGTCTCGTCGGATCCCTTTACCTTGGGCGCATTTTTGCATTTCTTACAGATACGGTGAAAGTTGATTTGAATGTGAATGTGACGAAGGAAGCTCATTCTAAGGGTGATCAACTTTCTCAGGATGTGAAGAGATTAAATTTATCGGACAATGGAGACACTAGTGGTAGCACGGCTCAGACTTTTACTTTTGATGAACTTGCAGCGGCAACAGGAAATTTTAGGTCGGATTGCTTTTTGGGAGAAGGAGGGTTTGGCAAGGTTTACAAGGGGCATTTGCAGAGAATAGACCAGGTTGGTTTGGGATTGAACAAAACTTATCAGTGAAATATTAATCTGGTCCAGCCGTTCTAATATATTGTGTTTTGTGCTCTTGTGCATCACGTTACTGTGCATATCTAAGGTTTCTGTCGAGTTGCAATGCGATTAAGATTTGTTATTTTTAATGCAGGTTGTGGCTATAAAGCAACTTGACCCTAATGGACTTCAAGGAATTCGGGAATTTGTTGTTGAGGTTTTGACACTTGGTCAAGCAGACCACCCTAATCTTGTGAAATTGATTGGGTTTTGTGCTGATGGAGATCAGAGACTATTGGTCTATGAGTACATGCCATTAGGATCTTTGGAGAACCACTTGCATGGTATATACTATGATCCTAATATCTCATTTTTCTTCAGATAGAATCTACACTCAGCAAGTTTTCTTTTTTAAAATCACCATTGCATTGCTTATTGATATCCCCCATTCCACCTCAGATCTTCCACCCGGTAGAAAACCACTTGACTGGAACACGAGAATGCAAATAGCAGCCGGAGCTGCAAAGGGCTTGGAGTATTTACATGAGAAAATGAAGCCCCCGGTCATATACCGTGATTTGAAATGCTCAAACATCTTATTAGGTGAAGGATATCATCCCAAGTTATCTGATTTTGGTTTGGCCAAAGTAGGCCCAAGCGGCGATAAGACACATGTTTCAACAAGGGTTATGGGCACGTATGGTTACTGTGCTCCAGATTATGCAATGACGGGTCAGTTGACGTTCAAGTCAGACATCTACAGCTTTGGCGTTGTTCTTTTGGAGCTCATCACAGGCAGGAAAGCCATTGATAACGCTAGACCTGCCAAAGAACAAAATCTGGTTGCATGGGTATGTCAATGCTTGCTTATTCAGGGTTACCACTGAAGTCCATGTTAGTTGATTTACTTTTGCAGATATTTCCTTTCTTATTATCTTGTGGTAAAGAAATAGAACTGCAAGTGCAAATGCTCATAAATCTGTGGCACTAGTTTTGATTGGGCATCAGTTTTTTCATATTACCTTACATTTTGCCCGGGTTATGCTAAGAACTAGAACCATAGTTGGCATTCAGTTGAAAGAACCAAAGGTGGAGGCTTTATATGTGCTTGCACTCCTCAAAAATTTCAGAGAAGATAGCCTACTTAACTATTTATTGGTTGCATCTTTGATTTTTTTTTTTTGGTCCTCCGATGGTCTGATGTGAAACGCCTGAGACAGACAATTTTCTGAAACTTGCTGACTGAATTATGAATTATCTGCTCATTAATTTTCCATAAGGAAATTGGCGCTTTCTATTAACTTCTCCCTCCCTGCCATGGGCCTCAAAAAAAGAAAATACCCCTGCAAAATTACTGAGAATCCCATTCGTGTGTCAATTTATTCATTTGTTTGCTCTTGAATACCACATGTTCTGGTTGAACGTTTCATTTGCATATTTTCCTTCTGTTGTTATCTCACCTATGTGAAACGAAACCTAACTGTCAATGTGGAGCTTGGATGGTTCTGGTGTATATCTTGGATTGTGCACAACACAGACATATTTTTCAAGAATTTTTTAAACTCCTGTTCTTCATGGAATGCAATTTTTCTTTACATACGCTTAGAACACAGTTATGTTCATTTTTGTGTGCTTCTGAAAAAAGTTATGTGAATTGAGAAAAAAATAAGTAACTTGGGTTTTATGTGGTGTTTGCAGGCAAGGCCGTTGTTCAAAGACAGGAGAAAATTCTCCCAAATGGTAGACCCATTGCTGGAAGGCCAGTATCCCGTGAGAGGTTTGTACCAAGCTCTGGCTATTGCTGCCATGTGTGTTCAAGAGCAGCCTAATATGCGGCCTGTGATAACCGACGTGGTTACCGCATTAAACTACCTTGCCTCCCAGAGATATGATCCCCGAACTCATCATCAAGTACACAACTCCAGAAGAAGGGATGACGATCAAACACATCTTGCTCGTAATGGTTCTTCCTCGGACAGATCATCAGATTAAGAATATTTGTGCTTGTTCATATGTCAGTGTGCCTTGCTATCAATTTTTGCTTCACAGAAGATAACAAGGCGCTTTTACAATCTTTTGTTCTATTTTTTATATATATATATAAAAAGAAAATTTTCTGATATTTCCTCTGGGTGTACATGTGAGCTGCCTTCCTTGTATTAAGAAGCCTCTTCGTAGGATTTTTTCCTTTTGCCCATTTATTATGAGAATTCAGCCTCAGTCATAATAAATGACTTCTTCCAGCCCACATCTTGAACTTACTCATGCTTTAACAATGATCTAGACCTCGTTACACAAGTTGCCGCACCGATGATTGTCTTTATCCCGTGTTTGAGTTCAGCAATTATATTGAAATTATTATATGCATATAAAATTTAGATAGAGAAACGGCCACTCCTAAATTCATAACTCTATACGCCCCTGCTTACGAAGGCTCTGAGTTTCTCTCCCCCAAAAATGGAAGGAGGACAGTTTAGCAGAGAATGGATAAAAATGACAGTTACTGGGATGAGAAACTGAGGTCCGTACACATCCATAAACTACCCCTCTGAGAACGGCGCTAACTAACAGAGATCACGTCACGTGTATTGCTATATTTCCATATAAAATAAGTGCGGTCTCTTTTTATTTTTCATCTGCTTAATGACACGTGGATAGTACAATTATCAAATGCCACCTACATATATTTTATACACCCTGCTGGTGAGTGTGTAATATCAAGGCCAGTGGCAGGCGGATAATTACCTCGGCGCTTTGGCCATCCACATGCGTTGCCCGCTTAACCAATTTCCCGCCCGAAAGTTTGCTGATTAACTAAACGAGCAGGGAACCCCCAAGCCTTGGAATTATTAACTGACACAGTTTTCTTCCATTTTATCATTGCAAAACGCCAACACTCACTCTCTTCTTCTTCTGAATCTGTGTGAGGGCGATAACATTCAGATGCAGCAAAGGACCTCAAATGCGAGTTCTCGCGGCTCTGGCGAGCACAGAGCCGTCAATCTCGGCGATCCTTCACAAACAAAGCGAGGAAAAACAGACGGTGATGATACGTCCGGCCCTCCACTTTACGATACGCGAAGCACCAATGGAAAGAGAAAGGTTTCCTTATCACGATCGGCAGAGAAATGGCTTCACGCTATTCCTTTGATTCTGCTGCTTTGCCTTTTCCTGCTTTGGTTCAATTATTTTCCAGGTATAAATTTCAACACAACTGTGCTTGTTATCCTCATATTGTTTTACTTTCTTCGTATTCTGACTTGTTCTAATCTACTGTTCTATCATCTTTCAAGCGTGTACCTTGTATTCAAATAAATTATAGTTGCTGATTGCTAATAGTTTTCTACAAGATAATCAACTTTCATTCCATTCTTCGCTGTTATTCCTAGTGTAAATCTCGGTTGTTCGATCGAACAAGTACTTTTGCCACTTCTGTGGTCATTAAATAGGCTTAGTAGCCCTTGGGCTATTTGTTTATCATAAAATTACTGTTCATTCGGAATTTTCTTCAATTTTCTAACAAAGTCTTCTCTATAAATTGTTTGGACTTTTGAAAACAGTGAATGTGACGGTTAGAGATGGTAGAACTACAGTCATACATCAGATTCATGCACCGCTGCCTAACACTACACATGCTGATCTCACCATATTAGTGGTGTCCGCACCACCAATCTTGTCACTTGCTCAAAATCTGTCACACCACAATGAAACTTCCTTGCATTTGGTGAGCTCGCCTAATTGAAACATCATTTTCTTCCAATGAATAAGGTGTCAGGGTTTGAAGTTTTACCGAACTTTGTGTCAATTCATCTCCGATAAGTTTGAGATGCTCTATTGGACAAGACAGCAAAATTAGCTGAACCTATGTTTCTTTGCAAGAACCATATTTTGGTTCTGTTGCCCTGGTTGAACTTGTTATGTAGAATACATGCCAAAACGAACTATCACTACTGACATGCCTTTTTGAATTTACATGGCGGAAATGGAAAACAATATGCACTGGACGGCAAAATTGTAGCTTGTATTTCATGGTCAGTAACAATATCTCAATTTGTGTTTCGTGGACCTTCTGATGCAATCGTAATCTTAGGATTTAGGAAAATGACTAGAAGCTATTTCTTTATCTATACGCCTTGAATAATGAACTATATGTACCTTTCCATGCTACAATTCAGCCACTTCACCATCTCGACAATTGCCCACCCATATGTACATGGTTGATCTTCGATGTGATGGCAGAACTCTACAACAGTCCCTCCTTGGCGACTGCAAAGGAAGTTTATTAAATATGGACAGAAATGTATCTACGTTATTGTAAATCATTTTATCTCATTTGAATCATTGAGAATCCGTACCTTTTGCCAACGAAAAGGATCTGGTTGCTTTAAAACAACAATGGAGTTGATTTTTTCCGGAGTTTCCATTTCCCCCTGGCAAAAAGGAAGTCTAGATTTCTCACGAGTATATGTCCCAACAATTTGTTTACTGGCTCGATCGTATCGAGACGTGTTTATGTAGAAAATGAAGGGTTTTCGACAGCGGTAATGGGAAACAGGCCTCGTGTTGAAGGAGTATCCGTTGTAATCAGCTTTTTTGAACCAATTGAGAAAGGTTCTCGAGGGCATCTCTAATTCTCTTGGGGACAATACTCCCTTGAGGACTTGAACCACGTAGCCCCACGATACAGAGATGGACCAGTATCTGCTTCTGTCGTAGCAGATTGATTGCTGCATTATGCTGGACGAGTCCATCTTGATGGATTGCATCAGGTGTCTGAGGCCTTGTACTCTGTTCATTCGGGGGAATATGGGTTCCACAACATCAAGGTGGTGCATTGTCACTAGTGGGGTCACGGGATGTGCCCCCAGGAGGCCTAATAGGTTTCCGTGCACATCATACTGCACAACCAAGACATAAACAAGTAAGAAGCAAAACCACTGACCATTTCCATCCAATAATATTAATTAGTGTTACCTGATGAAACCCAAGTTCCTTGGTTAGCGGCACACCTATCTCAGCCATGCAAGCTTGAATTCGGTCATCGCTGCCATATAAACCCGGGTATCGCTGAATGCAACGATCCTGTACGTTGGCCAACTCCTTGGCCAATGGATAGCTTATAGCGAATCCTCCTCCACCATATGCCATGGAATAAGAGAAGTATATATTCTGAGCATGACTCTCTGATGAGCTCCCAATATAGTAGAAGTGTCTGTGATCGTACTTGGAAAGAATTCTGACTACATTATTTACCACAAACACTGTGTCATCGTCTCCCATCACGAACCACCTCACATCCTTCATCCCAAGCTTGAATGTCTCGGTTACTACCCTTGAAATCCTCAGTGCAGATCTATCCCCCTGAGGGTTCGTATATTTGAAATTTGAGGTGTCTCCAGAAATTCGAATCTGGGGCAGCCCCTCGTCACTTTTAGTACTTACTTTTCCATCCAACCAGACTATCCCTCTGGTTACGTTAGGCTTCCACCATATCTTTATGTATTCCTTTCTGGTATCCCACAATTTGGATGAAGCTGCTATCCCAAACACAATGTGTTTGAGTTCGGTGTCCTGCCTTTTAGATAACAGAGGGGGCGGTGATCTAACTGTAAGGTTCTTTTCTTTTGTTTCTTCGCCTCTGCCAGCTTTCTCTTGGTCGTTAATGGTAGCTGAGGATGTGTTAGTCAGATGAAAGTGTTTCGTGGAGGCGTCATCTAAATGTGGGGAACAATCTCGATGCTCATTCTGAAAGAGGACGAGGTTGGAGGAGTAGAGGATGTATAGCATGATCATCGCCAGAATGAACCAAGAGATTATACTTGTAGAGCCTATCTGGATCATTTGTTGCTGGCAAGCAGAGTACATTTGGTTCCAAACTGATTTTTTCTCTTCCACGATCTTTCAGGTGGTTGAAGCTCAGAATTCATCGGATCATGCAGAGGGAGAGAGAATAGTTACTAATTTGCGTTTTTTCCCCCCCGGTGCGGGCTTTTCGTGCTTCTAGGTGAGGTTTGCTGATGCGCTCAAATAATAGAACTTTTTTTTTTCCCCCTTTTTTTAGTCTTGTTATTCCAAAAAAAAAAAAAGATCATTTTTTTTCCAAAAAATGAAATGCACTGAGGTTGGGAGGTTTTAGGAGCCCAATTATAAACGGGCAGCTCGAAGCCCGGATATAATGCCTCTCCTTTTGCCAGGAAGAGCTCGATCACATGTTGAACTCTGGAAACCCCCTTCGGTTCTTCCGCTTGAAATGGGTTTTATTTTCATGGCAATATATTAGCCCTCCTAATTCTTAATATAAAAATAGTTTAACTTTTAATTTGATTCTAAACATAAGATCCTAATTTATTTTATCTTTTATATCTTTTTATTTTTTTTCAAAGTAATTATTGTAATAGTTACACATGTTAAATATTTCATCAAATATTAAATATTAAAGTTAATACACTTGGTTAATAAGGGTATTTAAAGAAGATAGTACTTATTTATTATAATAACTAATTTAACAAATTTTTTAATCTACTCAAATTAGTCAATTAACTCTTATATTGAAAATTAGGGATGGTACATCTGTATTTTGCCTGCCACCTTACATTTTCAAATCAAAAACTCAGAAATTGTCTCTCAGTCCGTACTTTTTGTTTCTCTCGTTGTCTGGTGAAATAGTGCAAGGACAATTAGAAAGGGTATCGGATTCGCCTTGCCCAACACGGATGTGCTACTCGAGTGATGGTCAGAGCTGTGGATGTTGATGGAAGTAGAAATTTGGGTCAGGGGTCCCTTATCCCTGCCATCCCAGCAACTAAAGGACATTCAAATGTGCGACTGAATCTGATGAATTGCATGTGGCAAGTACAAGCCGACGGTGATCCAAGGCAAATGACGCACAGAATGGGTTTCTTTGAAAGTGTCCATTTCGTCCCAAAATTATCTTTACCCACAGTCGGCAGTCCCATGATCTTTTACTTCACTTTCAACCATTTAAATTCCAAGATTCTAAAGAAACTCCATCATTGTCTGTGTAGAATGTAATAATCGTGTGATGAAATAGCAATTAATTAATATGAGAAGCCATGTATTATTGAATAAAACAGTATGAGGTGATGTGAGGGTCACACGGGAGGAAACAGATAAGAGGATACATGCAAAGGCGTTCACATGGGTTATGGGACATTGGGACCTCTACCATCTCTTTCCTTTCTTTCATTTTTTTTTTTTTTTGCCTTTGGGCTGGACAGACAATACATTAATTAAGAACTGATGAGTGAGACTACCTCAAGATTAAAGGCGTAATAGATCTGGTTCATCACCCGTCCTTCCTTTAAGTTGTTTTTCTCCACGAGCCGAC